>NW_022985023.1:91632-169126 GCF_010015815.1 Dothidotthia symphoricarpi CBS 119687
CGTCAGGTACAGAACCTCGATCCGCTCGTCGTCAGGTACAGAACCTCGATCCGCTCGTCGTTAGGTACAGAACCTCGATCCGCTCTTCGTCAGGTGCAGAACCTCGATCCGCTCGTCGTTAGGTGCAGAACCTCGATCCGCTCGTCGTTAGGTGCAGAACCTCGATCCTGGCTAGGTACAGAACCTCGATCTCAGCCAGGTACAAAAGCTCGATCCGCGCAAGACACTCAAGAACATCTAAGTCGGACTTATGGCCGCCAACCCATTTAGACCCTACTTGAAGCTCACAACGTAGATGAAAATAAGTCTGACGCTGATATCGCCTCCAGAGACATAAACCTTGCGCAAGACTACACCCGTAGCCGCCGTGGCCGCCATAAGCTGGCACAGGCTGTTATCTTAGAATACCACGACTTCATCAGAAATGAGTTCCAGCCAAACGAGGCGACCTTCAACGCTGCAACCTCGACTCACATTCCACTTGCAATTGGAGAAGACTGCTTGCCGCAAACGGTACTGAACTGCTCCAAGGCACGCCTCTTTATCACAGGTGATTCCCCGCTCACATACGCCTTAAATTACAGGATCAAGGTTTACAAACATTGCCTTATTCCACAGAGCACCCGAGCTCACAAGACCATACCTGAGGTAGACCACCACTGCTGGTTTGCTGGCTGCTGATTTCTGTGTGAAGAACGGAAGAGGGTCATACCAACGACATGACAACGAAGACCAAAAAGCGGTAAGAGGAAAGGATTCTCCCAAAAGACAACTCTGACATTTCAACACAGGAGGAGCAAGCAACACAAATCTGCCACCAAAACGCGTGTAACAACTGTGCAAGCATTCAGCAACACTCTTCGATATCGGCCAAAGCCTTAACTGGATTCGATGTCGCAGCAACCGTTTTCTGGGATGACAAGACGCTCTCGTGTCTCATTGTGCTAAAGCCATTGCTCTATCCAACAGCCCAAATGATTCCGTCACGACCTGAAAGCTTGGTAGGTCAAGAAACGCCATTCTAGGTCCGTTCCAGAAATACGTCGACTCTATATTGACCTACATCAAGATATGCTTCACTGTCGCAGCGTCGTATCAAAGACTTTCAAGCATGTCATATCCTACAAGCTCAATAGTCTTCAGCGCCTTGATAGCTCCGAGTCAAATATCGCACAGGGAATGCTAACTTTCCATCATGGCTGGATTGAATGTGTCGGAACATAAATAAATCTGGCATGTTCTCCGACCACGAATAGCGCATCGCCCACGCATCTCAACGTATCCACGACGCGGACGTTGTACGTCTCCTTGCCGTTGTTGGCCTGTTGGACACTGGAATCTGCGTGTTGTTACATGTTGGCGCAAGCAACGGCGATGGAGAAATCTGTGTCTGTTTCTCCTCGTCGTCCTGATCCTCCCTCCAGGTCCCGTAATAGACTTTGAACTTCTTTGCACTAATCTCGCGCAAGACGTAGGCTTTATCGGTTGTAAATTCACGCTGCCGTTCTAACAAATCGATAAGGCAGAACCGGCAGTAGCCTGGAAAAGATGCAGTATGTCCTGAGAGAAGAGTTCTCTTGTCCCAACGCACAAGAATGACGAAACCAACGTTGTTCTGCCACTTCATCGGGATGGTCCTGAGAAGATATCATGAGCCTCTGGGTCGCAGCCGATGGAGATGAAAGTGGTGGCCTGATTGCTGAACGCTAGCATGCCATCATCAGCTTTGACGCCGTTGCCCTAGCGGTTGACGCTGCCCCGAATTCGCTCCATTCTGACCGGGAATCCGATGCGAGTAGAGACGGGCGTGGCAAGCCCCTCGAAGATGCGGTGGTAAGCAGAACGGTTCCAACGGTTCGTGATTGGGGCGCCCGCCTTACTCCCCAACGCTGCTGCAGTTGATGTGAATGCCTGCGGCTGAGTGTAGCTCTTGCATAGGATCCATGCAAGAACCCGAACAGTTGTGCATGAACCTGAACGGTTGCGCATGGTCTGATAGTAAACGATGGCGCGCTTTGCACGCTTTCAAGTCAAGATGAAGGATGGCCAGCATGCCTTTGCGAACATCTTCCTTGACCCGCATGCTGGAGAACAATGTTATTATCGAAGACCATGGCAGGGTCGTCGCTTCCAAGAGCACGAGAAGTTGTTGCCCGATGGAGACACGGCATCTGAGCAGTCGAATGCTTTTTTTTTGGATGACGAAGCTCAAGGACTTGAAGACCGTTACAGGTTGCGGGTACAGTACAGTATGAGCTCACAGCATCTGGAAGGATGGGACGTGTTCAATGATAACATTACACAGATCGTCTAGCAATGATAGGACGTCAAGGACATGAGGTTCAACACTGCCATTTTGCAGCACGAGCTTGCACCCGAGATAGAAGAAGAGCGCCAAATTGATCGTCCGCCAAAGATGGTTGCAGACGAACACCGACTCCACCATCTTCACCTGGATCTTCAGCAATTAGCTCGTACTAGTCAGTGTGCAGTCTCCAAAGCATGCCAGCCTGCCTTCCCAGCTTTGCATCCAACCAGCCCTGCCAAGCTGTTTGACGTTGCCCGAATATCTCACGATAAATTTGCTACGGCACCATCAGCCCGCCGCGGAAGAAATGCATCGTTAGCCAGTATATCCGCAAGACAGGGCGTGCAAACATATCGGAGAACCGCCTCCGACGGATTTTTCTGGTGAGTCGGTTACCGAAGTAGAGTGTCGTTTTCTGGACTCTGACTCTGCCGTCCGCAGAAGCTCCGGTATCTTGGAGCCCCTAAGCATCCAACTCTTCTTGATCTCGATCCCCGACAACAATCTTGAAGGAATTTGCAAGTCGCTTCCTAATCTTTTGCAATTGTCTAAGATATAGTGTTATAACTGCGATATCCCTACTTCTATATGTCCCCTGTCTTACAAGATTGTGATATAAGAGTAGCAGTTATTTCTACTTTGAATGTGTTAGTTTTAGATAGCGACACGGCTTAGGTAGGCTGTGCATCTTCTTTTTCTTGATAGTTAAGCTAATACAGTCGATCTTGCATCCTATTAACTCTAGGTATTCTGAAACTGAAGGATGGTCTTGTAGGTCTGGGTAGAGCAGAACTCTAATCAGATCTGAGATAGACGGGTGCATTCGTCGCTGGATCTTCAATGCACTCCACGGTGCATTCGTCGCTGGATCTTCAATGCACTCCACGGTGCATTCGTCGCTGGATCTTCAATGTACTCAATGGTACCTGTGGATTCCCTGTCTGCGGCTTCACAAGACGCTCAAACAATGAGATGTCGAATGAACACCTCTTGCCCCGAGTGTTGTCGTGTTGAAGCTCGTAGTTGTTGATTTAAGGCAACATACGCCTCCTTCATCGCATATTCCTACCACAGGCCAGCACGGTGGATTGTGTCAATTACCAACAGTTCTAACACTAGCGTCTGAGATTGGCTCGTACTGGCGATTACTCTGTCAGCTCAGCGATAAGATGAATAGACACAGGCAGTTGTGTTGTCCCTCGCCGTTTGCAAAGCAACTCGACCTCTGTCTTGTTTGCCTAAATTATTTTGTTGCTTGAGTAAATCATACCACTCAGGCAATTCTAGGCCACTCAACACGAGCCTGCAGTACTTCTCAGCAAACCCACACTTCACCGGCACTGAAGAATATACGAACGTGAGGTTACGATTGCGAGCTGGCACGAAATTCGGTGTGTTGCCTCGGTTAACTCATCTCCTTTCGTTCATACATCATCTTGACTTGACTGACGTGTGTTCGCAGTAAACGGTTTGCCTCCCGTTGGATGAAGATATGGGTATTCAGGAAGAATTGGGCTTGATGGGTTATGCAAGATGTGGATTTTGTAATTACATCGTCGCTCAGATTGTGTCTCCGCCAGGCGCGGTCTGTCAGTTCTCCTCGAGTTGGGAATCGCCTGATGCCCTGCTCATAACGATGCTCACGACCTTCTGTGATCAACTGGCATGAGGGCACCAACGGTGACGGGTTTGATGTCAATGCTGGCGCAAATGTCCGAAACCTTACTGCTGAGGTTGACGACAGTATGAGAGCTTGTAGACATATAACATAGCAATGCAACGGTACGTTTCCCAAGAGTCAGGCTTGGTCTTTGGCGAGTGTAGTCGAGGTGTGCAGCTTCCCCGGACGCTCCTTCTTCTTCCAGCGCTCTTCCCTCACGCGTGCTGGTTAGCGCCCCCAGCCATAAGATGTTTTTCACGCGTCAGACGCTTCTCTCTTCATCTCTTCCTGCTATTCATCAGTGACTCCGGTTGCTGCTTGACGTGCACAGGGATCCTGCAGTGGTTGAATCCCATTGTAGCACTCTTGACCTATCTTAGCATAGGCCAACCCAGACCTCTTTACTGAGTGTTCTGGTAGAAGACTGTTGCGTATTCTGTACGTGATTTTCTTCGAGTAACCCGACGTGTGTTCAGCACACTGAAAGGACTCACTGGGCCTCTTCCAAAGGAAGTGTCGCCCTTATTCCGAACCTTCTTCCCTTCTTTCGTAGACTCTACGAAACCTCTTGCACTATGTATACGAACGGTGGCTCCAGACCAGGCAAGAGTCAGCGCAATGCTCTCCGTGCAGGTCTTTACCAGCCGCAGAGTGCCAAAGAGCGAGCTTATGTACAACATATGTCCGGCCCACAAACCGATAGCTATGTTCCAGATGATCGCCTCCAGTCTCGTCCGAGGTCACGGTCTCCGTCGCCTGTTAGCAGATTCGAGCCACGGTCAAGGAACCAGGAAAGAGAACGTAGTCGCCGTGACACGAGCGATTATTACTCGAGAAGACACTCTCGCTCACCACTTCGTCGTCAAAGATCACGGTCACCCATGAGGCATGACGTCCGCAGGCCTGAGCCACGGTCAAGGAACCAGGAGAGAGAACGTAATCGCCGTGACACGAGCGATTATTACTCGAGAAGACGATCTCGCTCACCACTCCGTCGTCAAAGATCGCGGTCACCTGGCCGTGAGCCACGTTCACCTTACCGTTCAGGCCGACAGCCTTATACTCGATACGAAATCCACGTGTACAGGTCAAATTCGCCTCACCCTCTTCGAGGTGTCCCTCGATACATGCCAACAGACGAAAGAGATGAACGAAGATTGCGTTTAGACCCAAAACGGAGATCACAGTCACCACCACCGTCCATCCCTCACAGAGGTGAAGCTGATCGAGTTTCAGAACGCGGTCGTCAGCCCATGTGTGAGGCTGATCGAGCTTCGAGACACAGTCACCCGTCCAGAGTCTCGCCAATAAATGTGCAGGCCCCGCCACCTCAACAAGATGGTCGTTCAGCAAATCAGACCAGCAAGCTCGAGTCCATGCATACGACGCCCGTAGCACAGCAGAAACCGAAGTCTGCTAGTCATTTCCCTACGCCTCTATCTCAGCCATTGGAGCAGAATTCCGCCGACGTGATGTCTAGTTACGTGCAGCACTGTGGAACTTCAACAAATGGGTTTGCTCCGTCTCAAACATGGGACCAGGAGCCTGATCCAAACAGCATGGACGACAGTGCTAACAATCAACTTGGAGACGACAGTTTCGACCTCGAGCCGAAAGCCAATGCTAAAGGAGATGCCTTCGAGACACCCATCGACGTTGAGAACTACATCACGGCGTCTAATAGCTCCATGTATGGGAAAGGTGGATACCTCAATATACGAACATCCATTCAACACGTTGTTAAACAAGCGTTCCATGGATGTGAAGTTGGACGACTACTCATGATCTGTCTGATGTATATTGATATACACGAGAGCGGAACGAATGAAATCAACTTATCTTTCCGACAAGATATGCGTCATTACACCCCAATGGCATGGGGGCTCATAACAATGGCAATGGCCACTCAACTTCAATATACGATGGTCGACACTTTGATCACCTTCAGTATTGACGATGGCGCCAACGTGGACCATGTCCTTTGGATACCCTCGTCGACATTGATTGGAATAACCCACAACATACCCGGCTCCATGCAATGGCTGAAAGATCACCTTACCAGCAAAATCAGCTGCATCGCCACGGTTGTCAGCGTAGGCGGTGACCATTTCGTCGCATTCCAGTTGGACGTAGGAGGAACCTGTCGAGTGTACGACTCCTTGGATCGGTATCATGCCAACAGCGCCAAAATGGTACTACAAACCTTAGTCGCTGCGTTGCGCCAGCTTGATAGTAACACCCAATGGGGAGAAGCGAAGCCACTGAAACTGAGGTACGAGGAATGGTACAGGCAGTCTCTAGGCAGCAACGACTGTGGTATCTTCTCGGCATGGGCTGTACGCCAAATACTCGAAGGTCGACCAATGCAAATAAGCAATCCGCCGGCTATTCAGCTCACGCGTAAGTTCCTAGTCCAGGATATCATTTGTCGGATTGAGCGCGTCTACAAGCTATCAAAGATATCCCGACCAAATTGGACGACTGCGTACAAACACGTGTGTTCTCAGCTCGACCGGGAGTCAGGCGATGACTCAGACGACGTCTTGGACCAACCAAATGACTCCTACGGTGGGGACGATGCGCTCGCGAAGCTGGTGCAAATCGAAGATGACACCAACGACACTTACGACAAGAGTGACGGCGATGACAAACTTCGCGACCTTCCGCTTCCAGAACAGGCACACGATGGACTGCCAACACTCTTTACAGAATCCGCTGCATCACTAGCAATGATTCCAGGTGTTGACGGAGAAAATCCAGGCGAACTGCTTGGACCTATTGATCGGTCTTCATACTTCAGGAATCGCACATGGAGTCAGGGTGCCCGCTCCATTGCGGACATATTACGAGCGGTGTTGCTAAAAAACCATAAGTTTATGTCTATGACTACTCTGATCAAGGAATCAATTGAGGAGCCGGATGCCATATACAGGGATGCATCTTATCCCAGGGCTTTGGTTCAGAATCGGCGATACTTCAACCCTATCTCAACTCCGCTCGGGACATTCTATGAACTCTTGCTGTCGGAATCTATGACAATCTCTCCGCGTCCTATAGCATTATTCAAATATGATAGGAGCCAAATCACAGACCCCGAGCTCTTGTACAACGAAGCTGTATCAGAATTGAAGCTCTACGATCTGCCAGCTAAGAGGTGTCAAGAAGTCTTCTGGTTGGTAACGAGATCAAGCGCATATGAGTGCAAGATTCTACCTCATACAACGTTGTGGACATGTTATAAAGCAGCATTTCCAACACCGCCTCTAGAGCAAATTGCCCGTGTTGAGCTGCCGCTTAAGGTAGATCGAAGATCCGATACGAAGGAGTACGCACAATTGCTCGCCCACGATTATATCTTTCTCGCCGAACATATCACCCAGCAAAGCAGCCAAAATTGGCCAGACGACAGGCCAACCGGAAGTGGCGTGATTGTGAGTGTCCTTGCCTCACATGGACCAGTGAAAATCTATATCATATCGCAAAACCTGGAAAACCTGACCATCGAGCTCAATGAGCTTTTCGAGCTTCGGAAAGTCAGAGCTGCAACCTTTGTTTTCCGCCTCGCATTTAGTCAGGACTTTGTGGAGCTGATTGGATTTGAGAATGTCACCTCTTTCCCATACTGGTTGGAGTTCACACTTGAAGAGGGGAGAACAGCTTGGAATAAATTCAATCCAGACAAGGGTCTTTACCCAACAAGCGCAGTCGAGAAGCACTTCTACGCTTTGACACAATTAGCTCACAACAAGACCAAGGTCGCTGTCCGATGGCACAGCAAGCCAGGTGGAGACCCCAGATCAACTAAGATGACGGCTGAGATGCTCAACGAGATGCGTGAACTACGCCCAGGGTTCCCAGATAGCAGACGATCGAAAACGTCCGGACGCAATACCCTTTTGCTTGCCAACGGTTCAGACGAAAAAAAGGACGATAACGATTTGGACATAAATTCTGGTTCTGGCAGACTTGTGCTTGCAGATGCACCACTTGAGCCTGCACCTATGATCGGCCGTGGCGACAGCAAATCAAAATGCCTTCCATGTCGTAAATCAAAGAGAACGACGTGTGACGGTTCTCATCGAGGATGTGCCAACAATCCTACCTCCAGCCGGAAAAAAGACGCAAGAAAGGTTGCGTGTGCGTCATGTGGTAAAACAAGGAAAAAGTGTGACGGCAGGGCACCAAAATGTCTTCACAATCCCAAAAATGTGACGGTAGTGTAAAATGTCCCGCTAAAAGCAAGATTTGTTGATTTTTACCGATCTGTCCGTTTGGGTGCCACCTCAGACCAACCGAAGGCAACCGACACAGGAGCCGGCCAAGCAAAAACCCACGAAAAAAGAGATTACGATTATGCCGACCGTAAATATATATACAAGAACCGGTTTTACGAGATATCAACTTTGGTAACATGGGAACGTTGAAAGAGGGGATCTATCGATGAATAGAGCACGCTGATCTTATGGTTGCGTGTGGGGCTTTCGACAAATTTATTCCAATTCGCGGATCATCAGTAAGTTCAAGGAGCGTATTACTTTTATCTTAGGCTAAAATTCTCAAGTATATGCCGTCGCGAACAGATTGTGCAGCACACAAGCGACAGCAATTGTGCAAACTACCTTGCTAGGAGACCATGAGCTGTTGTGTAAGTGTCGCGCTTTCGCTCAAAGAACATCGCCGCTCACATCATTCCAGACACCATTCTCTACTTCCTCCAAACGCCTGCTCACCATCCTCACTCTAATTTGCGAGAATCGTCCAGTCTTGTTAGCGACAGAAATGCCACTGCATGGTTTTCACAGGCTCCGAGACTCAAGTGTCAAACTCATATAACGCCAACTCGCTGCCACGATGATTTCTTTCCACAAATAACGCTTTCGATCCATGAATTGGAGTCAACGCGCAAGTAATGAACCCAACGCTTACTTCGTTTTATCACGGCTGTTCCGTCATTACCACAGTCAACCAGACCTCTTGGAGTTTCCAACCCAAATGGGCAGTTGTGGATGACCATGCACTCATTCAGTAAGTCCCAAATGGTTCTCTCCCTCACTCGATCATGGGTCATGAAGACACAAGAAGCTCTCTGTCTACGGGCCCGAGCGATGGGTTGGGATTTTCATCGAAGATATCATAGCTGACAGATGTGCTACCAGATCACAGAACACTTCCCGATCTGCTCGTGGCGACCATGACATCTAAGCATGGAAAAGACAAGGCCATCGAAGGAGCCCTGTTCCAGCACGACACCGTCAAAGACACAGACATCGACAGGATCTGACACATCGTTAAGGAGGAGGCTTGAGCATGGAGAAGACAAGGCCATCGACAGGATCTGGCACATCATTAAAAAGGAGGCTCGAACATGGAGAAGACAAGGCCATCGACAGGATCTGGCACATCATTAAAAAGGAGGCTCGAACATGGAGAAGACAAGGCCATCGAAGGAGCCCTGTTCCAGCACGACACCGTCAAGGACACAGACATCGACAGGATCTGGCACATCATCCATGTAGCGGACAATACCTTCTCGATGCTTCACGGCTTCACGGCTTCTTCGACCTATGGTACAGGCACACTGTCTATGTCGGCTTCGGCCTGATACGACAAGCGGCTCTTCTATGCTGTAAGTTCGGTCGTGGCTAGACCTCATCGGTACGCATACACTCTCCTCATCTAATGTCTCTTCCCACAACCAAGAACGAATGAAGGGCTAACAATGCGAGCAGGCGTGACTGTAAGATATCGAATAACACCATGGATATGCTGGATACAGCGACGTGTGAGGCAGTATATGAAATCAGAATCCGTTCTGGGAATGGTGATATGATCTTTTGATAACTCTACGGGGTGATCAAGGGGCGTTGGGGTTATGGATCTCGATATGGGAAGTTGTTTCCACGTCAGAATGAATATGTCGGTCAGATGAAGTGTTGATACCACGCGAGTGCACTTTCAGGTCCATTTGCCCACATGTAACATCGAGCAATTGAGCTGGTTACCAAGTTATATCAAATTATGCAATCTTTGCTCAACGATTGTGACTAACATGGGACTCTTTTTTTTCTGTGCAGAACCCCACAACATGACAGCGATAGCATTTCTTTTTGGAAGAAAACACAACATGCAATCAATAGCATGGCCGTTTGGAGAAAGACTAAACACAGCTGCACCGGCAATCCTTCTTAAAAAGAGCACAACATGCTAATGTCTGTAATTTATTTTGAAGGGAACACACCATGTCGTTAATAGTAGATTTTCTTGAGAAGAGCACAACATATTGTCAATTCAGGCGTCTTTTTTTTTTTATAAACAAGGACACATTGACGCCAGTCTTCGATTCCGAGAGGGGCACACCATGTCACTGCCCAATATTCGTTTTTGAGAAGAGCGCAACATGTCGCTAGTGCTAGGCGTTTTTGAAACAAGCACACTATGCTGACGCCGGTAGTCAATCATGAGAGGATCGCACCATGTCGCCGTCAATAGTCAGTTTTGAGAAGGAACAAAAGATGATGATGATGTTGGTATTGGCATTTTGAAAGACAAGCACCTCATGTGGACGCCCATGAGTCAATTTTGAGGGGAGCAAAACATGTCTCCAGTAGTCGACATCTTTGAAGGCAAGCACACCATATTGTAACGCAGGCTTGCTTTTGAGACGGGTACATTATATTAAAGCCCAGAAGTTTCTTTTAAGACAAGCACCCCATGTAGATGCCCATGAGTCAATTTCAAGAGGAGCAAAACATGCCGCCAATAGTCGATGTTTTGAAGGATAAGCACACCATGTTGAATCTTGGACTAGTTTTTGAGGCAGGCACATCGTGTTGGAGCCTCGTAGTTTCTTTTAAGACAGGCCGATTATAATAAAGGAAGTAGTTAATTTTGAGAGGAGCAAAACATGCCTCCAATAGTCTACATTTCTAAAGGCAAGCAAACATGTTAAAGCGCATGTTCGCTTTTGAGACAGGCACACCATCTTGAATCTCAGACTCGCTTTTAAGACAGGCGCACCATCCTAAAGCGTAGACTTGCTTTTGAAACAGGCACACCATGTCGAAGCCCATGAGTTACTTTTGAGACAGGCACACCATATTAAATCGTAAACTTGCTTTTGAGACAGGCACACCATATTGAATCTCAGACTTGCTTTTGAGACAGGAACACCATGTTGAACCTCAGACTTGCTTTTGAGACAGGAACACCATGTTGAGGCTATATGTTGTCTTTGAGACAGGCACACTATAGCGAAACAAATAATCGATTTTAAGAGGAGCAAAACATGGCGCCAATAGTCAATATCTTTGAAGGCAAGCACACCAACATGAAGCGCTACTAGCCGAGTTTTCGAGTTAATGAGGAAAGAAGAACATCATGTTCGCCAAGTGCTTTTTTTTGTTTGAGAGAGAGGCTGGAGTGGAGGAGAATTTGTAGATAGGAAAGCAGTAAATTTATGTTGCTGTGGAGATCCAGACCCTACAGAAGTATTTCGTCGAATTGACCGAGTTTGTTGTTGTCCATCGTGTAATGGACAGCTGACATGATCAGTACATCCATGGAATTTTGTCTGCCGAAACTTAGGATGTAGCTCATGTACAGTAAAATATCTTTTTATCATGCAATCTCCAGAGGCCTTTTTGGAACACGGAAGTATTGCACAATATAGCTCGAGTTTGTTTCAAAAAGGTAGATAATAGTTGAAGAGAGAAGAGTCTACACATTTCTAGACGTGAACAAAAAAAGGAAGGGTTTTCATTCATGTGATAGTATAGTATCGGGTTCAGAAGTCGATGGAGCTGAAACACATGATTTCCGCCTAACCGCCCTGGTTTTGAGCGAAAGAGCGGCAGAAAACCTCATGCAATGTCAATTCGTCGCGTTTCAATATTGTATGGTCTCTCAATTTACAGACTCGAACCCCGAAGTTTGGTTGTAGTTTGGTGGGTTCAATATGTAAAGTTAAAGTGGATGGTACCGATGTTCGAACGGATGGCTGGGTTCTCCATGTCTATATCTACACGCAGCTGTGTTTTCATCAAGTCTCGATGCAAGGTATCTGTAGAGAGTATTTCTATCAACCGTGTACCTGCCACATGTAAATTCATCTGCATCGGAGAGTAGAGGTATTTGGTTATCCGAAATCAAAGTAAAAATTGAACCGTCAGACTAAAACAGACCTCCTGTCACTGTACTTTTTGTTCCAGGGGGAAGAATATCAGATTGAAATCTTGAAGAGAAAGACAGAATGTGAAATGTGAAATGCGGACTGTTCCTGAAAATCCTACTACTGTATAACATTCAACTCGAGTATTCCCCAAGTTGATTAATGTATATTACTCGAGAATAGAAGGAGTACTGACATCAACGAACAGGAAGGTTGAGTAAAGACATTGTTACAGATTTATAAGATACGTTTGGACGATAGTATCAATCAGAGTTGTGTTGTAATTGTACTTTCACAAGTGCCGTGGAACTGCAGCTTAGGTTTTGGGTGGCTGGTGGCAAAATGCTCTGGAGACGACCATCATCCCACGATTCACGGCTAATAAATACAGTCAGATTCAACAGCCAAGAGGGCACAGAATTGTGAGATATATACTGGATTATCAAAGCAAGGCACAGGATACATTCCTAGTAACCAACGTTTCGAGCTTGATAAGTGAAAAATTTAATTTATTTGTACATCAAAAGATTATTCCATACAATATCGTATTGTCAGGCCGTAACTGATGCGCTGTCAACTTATCATAATCCTGCTCTACTCAATGCCGTACTCCATTGTCGCAAGGGATGGGTATTTGGTCCGAAAGTAAGCGATCCAATGCCATGTCGTACCTCGTATACAAATATGGAGCGTCGGCCACAGCTTCCAAAACAAGGAAGGCGCCGAGTAGCTTATGTCCACCTCAGCCATCAGGCTTCATCACTACACACTGCTCCCCCAACGGCTCCATCTGATATGTAGCAGCAATGCAGCACGACTGTGTGCCTAATGAATGTAAGCCTAATGTTTCCAACTCTGGACGGTGCGCTGACGATCATACTCCTATCCAACGTCCATTTCTTCCCCATGACTTTGCCTAGACCTTGCTGTCACGTTGCAGCCCGTATCACCTGTCAATCTCGGCACCGTTCCATTTTGGCCGTTGCGATGATGTTGAGGTATGGGAGGAGAGCGCCAAAGCCGAGCAACACGATTGACTGCGCCGACAAAGCAGAGACTCGTGCCCTGGATGGTGGCTCTAGTTCCAGATTGTGTACTTCCGGCTCGGTTCTAGCTCGTGTGCTTTCGGTTCGGTGACGATTCCATGCTTAGGATACGCGTTGTCTGTGCTTCAGTTGCGCTTCGGAGTCTATGCCTGGCAACAAGAGTATGTGTTGATGTCGTTCATATTGCTGAGCTTGTTCTCAAGGACGTGCGGGAATCAGATCGAGACCATGAGTGGTCATGTCGCGCGGCCGTCGCGGTGATCGTGCTTTGGAGGAGGACCAATTTCGAGGAAGATGGACGCCGAGGAAGATCGAGGCCGAGGGAGATTGAGGAAAATATGGAAACGATATTGCGAAGACATGAAGGACGAGATGAGGAGAATCTACTGTTTGCAGTCTGTTCACTTCTCATCTTTCACCGAGCTTCTCTGCGTAATCTTGCCAAGCAAAACACACCCGCACGGGCCCTGAGCTCTCTTCAAAGCTTTTCTCCCAGGCGTTTCCTAACACCACATCCTCACTCTTCTTTTTCCTGGCCCTTGGGCTAGCATTCTCTCGCCTCTTCTGTCTGGGTCACACCAGATATCTTTTTCTCTCGACTCGTTATACGAGCCGGCCCGGACCTCTTTACTGAGTGTTCCGGTATAGAACTGCAGGCGCGTGTTACGCACGCAATTGCTTGTTCTCGTCGAATTCAGCGTATTCTGTACGTGGTGATTTGACACTGGGCCTCTTCTTACTGGAGTGTCGCCCTCATCCCAACTTCTTTTTTTTTCGTAGGAAACTGCGAAATGGTTCGTCATGCTGCTCCCGCGCCTGGAAAGGCTTCACGTCCTAAAACGGCCTCAAACCCGTTCAGTGCGCTCTCACAATCGGCTGAAAATGTCGAGAAAGGGGAGTATGATATTGATTACGAGGACCTGGACAAGGAAGAACAGGTGGCTGTAGCTGAAGATGACGTTGTGTCTGCACCCACACCTGCACCCACACCTGCACCTGCACCTGCACCTGCACCTGCAACTGCACCTGGGCCAAAGTCCAAGACCGTCGACGACATCGAGATGTCCGACTACGAGTCGGAGGGCGAGGTTGAAGACCTGGACATGACTGGCACTGACAATGCTGGCAGCAGTACCTCTTCCAAGAAGGTGAGCGTCTACCGGAAATACCTGGAGGACATCCCAGAGGACTTCAAATTCCTAGAGTTTGTGAAGGACAAGACAGTCAACCCATACCCAAGCGAATTTGACGGTGTCAACTTGGACGTGATCCACAAGGAATATCGAAAGCAGGATAGGCCTGACTTCAAACCATTCCGTTACCAGAGGCAAACGGCGCAGGTCATGTTCCTGGACAGCGCTTTTTCGATGGGCTCGGGCAGGCGCCAGTCTGTGGGTATGATCAAGGAAGATCGCGCACAGGATGAGAAGACAATCAAAGTCTCATTCAATGTCGACAGCCAGATGCCATCGGTGAGGCTACACATCCCTCGTCCGGATAACGCGTCTGGAGAGACGGAGTCGGAAGTCGAGTACCAGGTTTTCGCCAATGCCATCAAGTCCGCACATGGCGAAGGAGAGGCCCGCATGCTGGCTGGAATCTCGATGAGTGCCTGGAACCAGCCGATGGACGATGCTTCGATCAAGGAGTTCGGTCGTACAGTCGCTCGCGGCAACTCCGGACTAGTCGACTTGGCTAAAATCCAGAACCTGATGAGGCTGCGACTGGAGCTCGTTCCGGTTGGCACGGTTGGATACAAGCGTCGTCCCATCTTTACTGGCATGAGCGCTATGGAGCTGCAAGCCATCAGGAATAAGGGTAACGACGAGAAGACCAAGCCCGACCTGAGCGAGTTTGAGCGAGCCATCTACAATCTGGATACCGCGTGCACTATCGACATCTTCCGCCGCCTCGACCAATCTGATGTTCAGCTGTACAATAAGCTCAGGAACTTCTTCGTAGGCTCGATGTACATGTGCGCAACCTACAAGAACTTCTGGCACTACCAGTTCCAGCTTGAAAGGCCTGTCGAGGGTAAGTCTCCAGCCGAGGATAACAACATCTTCGCGAGCAAATGCAATCTGGAGAATCTGCTTCCCCCTCGATGGATGATCACGGAATACGAGGCTTGCTCAGTCAATAAAGGTGGCCCAATCACCAAGCTTAGCGCAATCGAATGGAGTTCGTTCAGTAAATTTACTCACTACCCATCCATACAGGACTGTTCCTTTGTGCTACGCCTTGGTCTTGCCAGAGAGCGTCAGGCTCAGCAGACACTCATCAAGGGTCTTGCGGCATCTGCGGAAGGTTCGAGCACTGCGCACATCACGCCTCTTGGAGGTGTGACTGGTGGTTACCTAGCGAAGATTTCTCTGCCTGGACACGCTGCTGGATTTGAGTCTGAGCTGTTGAAACCAGAGATCGACACTCGACTAACTCTCAAGTTCGAAGCCGCAGGCCAGAAACAAATCACCTACGCGGCAGCAGTGGTCGAAGCTCAAGCAGACGACGTACCAGAAGAGAAAAAGTTTGATTTCGACTTCGTCGTAGAGATGACTGGTCCGGTGAATGACTTTGGCCAACAATCACACAAAGTCCACCTCGAGTTCATCGACGACAAGACATCCGGTGACCGAGCTCGAATTGCCACAGAGTCGATGGCGAAAGCCAAACTTCAACGCGACGACGGCGTAGACATCCCGGCGGTTATCTTCCAAACCGACTTTTCGATCGCTCTCGACAAGCAGAATGTTGGACAGGATATTCCGCAAGACACGTTTGAGAAGATCTTGGGTCGTCTCAGGGAAGTCTGGAAGCTCAATAAGGAACAGGTCGCTTCGGTCACAGAGTCTTTCCGCTCGAGCACCGGACTATCACTCCTCTACGGGCCTCCTGGCACAGGCAAGACTTCAACCACCACCGTGGCGGCGTACGAACATTGCCGTCTTGGGAACAAGGTCCTCTACGCCTGTCCCTCCAATAAGGCAGTCGACGCTGCGTTGACAAATTTCAATCAGCACAATGACCGTTCCGTCAGCTCAACGCAACAGCCACCGAGCAACAGCCAAGCCCCGGTTCAACCGCCCAAGGAACGCAAGATCCGTGCAGTCCGTTTCGTTGGTGGATACAAAACCTACCAAGAGCGAAAGAAGCTTGCTGGGCCCAACGCAACAGTGGAGGATCTTGAAGGACTTGTCAACCCGACCATCTTATCCGCGATAAAGGCGAACCCAGACTCGCTCTTCCACGACCAGCTGGAGCAAGCGATCAAGCGTTGGGGATCAATCGAAACTCATTCCATGTATGCTATCGTCAAGGAGTACACGTCGCTGCTTGCAAAGGCGAAGAAAGGCAAATCGTCTCACAAAGATGCCAAAGCAGATGCCAAGAAGATGAGAGTCAACCTTGACAGATGTACGGAGTATTTCGTCGAACACGAGGTTGATATCATTTTCACGACGTGTTCAAGCGCTTGCCACGATACTATTGCAGGCTCTTTCAAGCCGGATGTGGCCTTCGTCGACGAAGCTGGTCAGGCGACGATTCCTGACGTCTGCATGGCACTCGATCCCTACAAAGAGTCCATCAAATGGCTTACCATGTCTGGCGACTACAACCAACTGATGCCAGTCGTGATCGCTAAGAAAGCCAATGAGGGCTTGTCATTGCTGGAGACATCCTTGTTCAGACAATTGGTATGTGACCCGAATGGCCGATTCGGTTATGTCATGTTGCTCGAGCAATATCGCCAACACCCGGATCTTAGCGACTACGCCAACAGTCAATTTTACGCGGGCAAGCTTCGGAACCACAGTTCGGTGACGCAGGGCAATCCCGTCTCGAAGACCATAAAGCAGTTCTTCGACAAGCTTGGCAAAGCTAAAAAAAACCATGCCAGTGTCCGTATCGCCATTGACGTTTCGCACGACGAAGCACAGTCAGTCAAGTACGCCGAGACGACTTCCTTTTGCAATGCAGCAGAGGCGAGAATCATTGCTGGTCTTGTCAAGGAACTCCTTGCATACGTTCCCCAACATTCGGCTGAGCATGCGGCGCGATTCACTCGGATTCAAGCTAAAGACATTGGCATCGTGACTCCATACAAGGGTCAGCAGCGATTCATTCGTAACCTGCTCCTTGCGAACGGGCGGGAAACTGCCGAGGTCAAAGTTCTGACGGAAGGCTCTGTGAGCACAACCTGGGGTGTTCAGGGCGGCGAATTCAGCATTGTCTTTGTGTCCCTTTGCGCTCGCGATCCCAATAACGCCATGGAGAAGATGAAGTTCGTCGCGCTGCCAAATGCGTTGTGCGTGCAGAACACGAGAGCCAAGTATTTCCAGGTCACGGCTGGTAACTTCATGGGTTGGTGCAAAGCCACAGCAGCCTCCAAGAAAGAAGGCGTGATACACCAGAAGTACTTCAGTTCGTTCAAAAACCTGGTTCTCCACATGTACAACAAGGGCGACATTGTCTCTAGCGTGGACATCGAGGCCGCACTACTTCCGACGGCAACCACTCCGGCTCAGAAGCCAACAGAGAGCCACTTCTACAAGGCGTTGCCATCGCTCGAAGTCACGTCAATCTCGGCCCACGACAAGCCCAAGGGTGCACCAGGGAAGTCCAAGGCTGCACCAGGGAAACCTAAGGGTGCACCTGAGAAGCCCAAGGACGCAGCTGGAAAGCGCAAAGGCGCTCCTTATAGCAAGGATACACGCTCAGCAAAGTCGACCAAGACGGCTGCGACCGGCCTCTACGCAATGAAAGAAATGGGCGACACCCTTCAACCTCTGGTTCCGACGCCTGGCCCAGTTCCAGGGTCCAAGCGCGAGGCGAAGAAGGCGGCGCAAGCCGCGAAACACGCTGCCGATGCCAGGAAGCGAGCAGAGGTCGAGAAAGAGAGGGAGATCCTGGACGAGACCAAGGGCGAGAGGAGAAACTGGGCCGATGACGTGCAAGCCGCCGCTGAAGAAGCGGAGAGCAGTACCATGGATACTAGCACTTCGTAAACGTGTTCTGTAGTATCACCTTGGGCGACTGCACAATGCCTTGGGCATGCAGTCTGATCACTTTGGTGGGGGGGTGATCTATACCATTTGGTTTATCGGGATTCCGCGGTCTAGAGGGGATCTTTCTCCAGCTTTGTGCTGAGAAAGAGCATGCAGCAATTGCGTGTGGGGCTAGCCGCATCACAACATGGTTTTGATTATTACTCTGGTGAGTACGATGCGACGGCTTACACGGATATTCCAGACATTGACCTGATTTAGTACAACAAGACGCCAGATTCAAGGCACATCGAGACGTCCCGCTTCCACTGTACGTTTGGAGGCCTGGCAAGACTTTGGTTATCACTATAGTGAGTACGATACCTCAAATGGATATTCATGATACTAACTGGACTCAGCATACCGAACCGTCAGATCGCGAGGACTTGACAATGAATGACCATCCAGCACGATGCATGTCAAGGCCATGTGCAGAATACTCAACAAGTCAGAAGCACTTCCTGTCTTTGCCCCAGACCACCCAGGCCACTCAGACAACATCCAGCTGAGTAACTACACGCCGACTCACCTTCGCAAGCGGGGCATCACTTAGCAGCGTCTCTACGAGCGCGATGTTTTTGATACACACAAGATTGCTAAGGACAAGGTTTACAATCCCTAAGCCTAACAAGCTATATCAGCGCAAGCAAGCAATGTCTATAACATCGCAAAGCTTCTTCATACCCAACTATTCGGCGTACACTTTACCCGACTACTCTCCGCGATTCTCTAAGACTGGCACTTCATCGGCGAATTCCACACCACATTTGAGATTATGCCCGCCAGCCTGAGCAATTTGCCCGAGAAGCCTATCAACAAGCAGTAGGGCAGTCTTGTAGATCTTTGCCTCAGCTCTGATCCTCAACAACTATACATCTTGGTGTTTCGACTGAATCTCATGTAGTTGGATTCTGATACTGATACAAACGTCATGGGCATGCCATCTCCACCGGACGCACAGAGCCCAGACTTTGTCTTCTCACGGGAAACAGTCTCGAAGACGAAATCTGAACTGCATTTGTATACGACAAACACAAAGCCTGATCAAGAGCAGCGATGAGTGCTGGCTGCAGATTGTACGCGCGATTTTGCACTCATTGAGCTGGCATACATTCACATCTTCGCTTCCACATCTTCGCCCTCCATGTCAATACTGCGGTTACGTCTTTATGGCCTAGGAAGACTCACTCTCGCTTCTGGGCTCTCGTGCCACAAAATGAAAATCAACTTGGATGCAAGAGAAGAGCGACCAGTCAAGCGGAAGGGGCTTGCTTTGAGGCTTCCATCAAGACTTTGAAAGGTTTCCTGAATGCCATTGCTCATTCGTCACTTCTCAATTGCCTGGATTTGGATACATACGTCGGAGGGGTTTACAACTTCACAGCGGAGTAAACAGTACACGTGCAGTCTCCTTCTTCCCCGTCACTGTCCGACCCGATACTGCTTTTTCAACTTGGCAAAACACATTGGAACAGTCGACTGTTGCTCTTTCAACAGTCCTGTGCGAGCTATTGAGGCCAAGCAAAACTGTTGGAAGTTCGTTCCCATGTCTGTCTCCGACAACAGAAACGACGACGAAGTGCAGCGCATGATAGATTCTAAGGCCAAGACACAGGCACTTGCTCCACACGAAAGATTGTTGCAAACATAGGCATCGATGGTCTGCACATGGACAAATCGATCAAGGGTGACGACACGAGTATGTACAAAACATTGCGCGCAACTCGATTCTCGGCGAGGAAGGTTTCAGGACAGGCTAATCAAGATAGGTTTACAAGACATGAGAGGGGATGTGACTGCTCAAGAGTCCGCTACTTTTCTTGACAGGATACTACCGCCGCCGCCTCCATGTATCGAAGAATTCGCCCTCTGACATGCGCATCACGACGTCACCCAACCCTCTTCCAAGGATCCAGTGAACATGATCTCGGTTGTGAGGGAGTTGTGAGGAGTTGTGAGGGAGTTGTGAGAGAGTTGTGAGGGAGTTGCGAGGGAGTTGCGAGTAAAGAGATGGAAGATGAAACGGAAGATGAAATGGAAGATGAAATGCTGGGTCTCTAGATGTGCTTGACACCTCTTAATCTGCATTGGTTGTGTGTAGAGAATACAAAGTCAAATGACAGCTACTTTGAAACTACCTGATTGGCCCATTCATGAATGGTTACGTGACAGAACTGGACAGGACGAACAGAACATAACATGCAGTGCAGGCACACGACTTTGTATGACTAGCCCTTATCGAGAGCTGACTAATGCTCTCGTCGAGGCTCTACGATTGGCCTTGACCACTAAATTGCATGCACACCACCCGAGCAGCCCAGGCGACTCTACGTGCATCGTGTGTCTTGTCTCTGCCTGTTGATAAGGTTAGCTGCCCTAACATAGCTAGCGCATTACTTATCTCCTGTTCTTGCACCTTCCTGCTTGCGCTTTCCTGCTTGCACCTTCCTGCTCTCTTCTCTAGGTTTACTAACATGGAGACAGCTGCCAGTCTAACTGTACGCAGCTAAGAATGCACTTCTAGTCAGCTACGGCTCGTCGACGCCCTACCTCTCACACGCTCTCTCACACGCTCTCTCACACGCTCTCGCAGACGCCCTCGCAGAACCCCTCGCAGACGACCTTTGCCAGCCTGGGCCTCGACGCCGCGTCGCTGCTGCCCATGACACCTGCCACTACCCCACGCGACCCGCCCTCGCCGCCATCTGCAAACTTCCTCGACCGCGTCCTCAATCCCGCCGGCCTAGCCCACAACCGCTACTCGCCCTTCCCCTACCACAGCTCGCTTCCTCCAGCACACGACATGCCCACCAACACACGCTCGCACGACGCCCGCCCTGCGCGCCTGCCCAACGGCTACGTCGACCTCACCTCGGCCCCAGACTCACCGCCACACCGACGCAAGAGGCAGTCACCCACGCCAGGACCCTCAAAGCGACACAAGCGCGGGGATGGCTCAGCGGTCAAGGGTGACAGCGACACGCCAGAGACGGTCGACGAGATTGACCTGTCCGACGACAAGTTGTCCATGCAGGCCATGCTGCAGAAGCAGCGCGAGGACGCCATCAGGTTGCAGGCTAAGCCCGAAGAGAAGCCCACCACCTTCAACACCATCACCTGCGTCATTTGCATGGACACGCCCACGGATCTCACCGCCACCGCCTGTGGTGAGACATGCCCGCTCTATCGACCACCAAATTGTTCATGCTGACGTACTCCAGGCCACCTCTTCTGCCACACCTGCCTCATGGAAGCCCTCATCGCAGGCGAAAACCGCTCCGGCCCCGGCGAACCTAAACGCTCCCAGTGTCCCGTCTGCCGAAAGTTCATCAACCGTTCTAAGGCCGCTGACATCATCCCGCTGCTTCTGAAGAAGGGTCTGGCCACGCAGCCGAGGAAGAAGGTGGCCGTCACTGCCGGTGCTGTCGCCTCTGCATCAAAGGTATAGTTGGTGTACATGAATTTTGCCGTGCATTTGTGTTTTGCAATTTTTAGTCTGGGACATGAACTAAGACACCATCCACAAGGTACAGAGGCGACCACAGCCCTTGTTTGGGAGGACTCGACGCGCTCGACAGACGTTGAACGCTGAGGATATTGAGTTTGTGTGATGTCCGACATTGTTTGTCGCGGAGTAAGGCGTTACTCTTACGATACCACTACAGGCACGGCATGGAGTACTGGCGTTTGAGGAGTATAACATTTGGAATGGAGTAATTACTGAGTGACGAGCACTGGAGCTGGCCCACCTCGGACTCTGCGGATTACACCTGCATTAGCGCGCCATGACGAAGAACACGATGACGTCTATCCAGAAAATACATCCGTATAACCCAAGCATGTAAAGGCCTGTTCATCTCTTTCTCTCCATCACTTTCTCTCCATCAACCTCCTCAAACACGTACAATTCCATCCACCATGTCTCCAAACTCCAAGCTCACTTCCACCATCGCCATCGTTGGTGCCGGCGACGTAGGCGCCACAATCGCCTACTCGCTCATCATGAACCCCGTCGCAGGCGAAATCCTGCTCGTCGACCCTAAGGAAGAAGTTCGAGATGCCCAAGTCCAGGACCTGTCCGACGCGACCTTCCATGGCAACACCAGCACACGCGTGCGCGCAGGGACGCACAAGGAAGCCGGACAGTGCGACATCATCGTCATGACAGCAGGCGCAAAGCAGAAGAAGGGTGCGTCGATCCCTTGATATAACGCAGTAGTAAAGACACGAGCTAACACAAAATCCCAGGCGAAAGCAGAACCGACCTAGTCGGCCGCAACAAAGCCATCCTCTCCTCCGCCATCGACGACATGAAACCCTTCGCATCCGACACTATCCTGCTCCTCGTCGCGAACCCCGTCGACGTCCTCACCTACTTCGCCCAGCAATTCAGCGACCTCCCCAAAAACCAGGTTATCGGCTCAGGCACGTTCCTCGACAGCGCCAGGCTGCGGGGTATATTAGCCGCCAAGGCAGAAGTCGCTGCGAGCAGCATCGAAGCGTTCGTATGCGGCGAACACGGCGAGTCACAATTCGTCGCATGGAGCAAAGCGAGCATCGGGGGTGTACCACTCGAACTTGCCCTGCCGTCAAACATCAAACTAGATAAAAATGCGGTGGCCGAGGAGACGAAGAACAAGGCGAATAACATCATTGAGAACAAGGGCGTGACGAATTACGGTATTGGTGGTGTGGCGGCGAGTATTTGTAAGAGTATCATGTTTGATGAAAAGAATATCCTCCCTGTTAGCCACTGGCAGGAGGATCTGGGCGTGTGTCTTAGTATTCCTGCGGTTGTGGGGCGGAAGGGCGTGGTTAGGACGGTGGAGATGGGATTTAGTGGTGAGGAGAAGGAGGCGCTGCAGAAGAGTGCGAAGACGCTGAAGGAGGTGCTTGAGGCGTAGGTACTGTGTCGTGTTTGCGTAATAAAATCGGCGCTTGATAGCGGAGTATGCATGTCACGTGTGCGGTTTTTGAGTATATCTACCCCAGATTCCCTCCGTCTTTTCTACTTTATGATCTTCACACCAAAAGTTTTTGTTATCAAAATCAGCGAATCCCAGGCACATGTCTTCTGCGCCCTCCTGCCTCCTTCCAAAGACGATTAGCCGATCTTCGAATGTGCTCTGCGCCTGCTGGCCTCCGAATCAAAAAATCAAAGTCGATATTACAATTTGTTATGCGAATGAAAAGATTAGAAAAACGACACGATGTTTTGGTTCGCTCTCCTGTCTGTATGTACTATTCTGGACACTCCAACTCGAAAAAACACCAACCACCACGCGGATGGAGGGGAAAGTACTGGACGGGAGATATATGTGCGGCAACGCACTTTGGGGAAATATATATTCTAAAACGACTCTTGAATGCTAGCATGTGTCCTGCTTGGCGTCTGGATTGTTGATGGGTTTCTGACTTGGAATATGTCTGTTGAGAACCTACTTGGAATTGTCTTTATGAAAATCCTCTGACATCCGAGCAATGGTGTCTATGTCTTACAATCAAGAATGAGAATGAGAATTAAAAGTGACCCGGACAGCAAGATGTGCTTGGTCTTTCTACTGCTCGCATTATTTTTGTTCTGCAAAATTCAACGATGGATGACGTGGACTGAAATGGAAGGATTGAACGGTGATGATATGGGGATGTAATACTCGCTATTCCAAATTCAATCCACGTTTCAGGCATGTGTGCTGCGTGGGTCTGTTCTTGCGCGTAACCCTGTGTCTCGTCGTGTCTCTGGAGATAGTTGAAATGGGGTTTGGCTTGCTGTTACATCCCCTCCTCTACTTTCTCTGTATCCTGCAAACTTCCTACCAACATAACTTCTATAGAAATCTGAACACAGCCCAATGCATGTCGGTCTGCGCTCCTTCGTCTGGAAACAAAAGATAAATGTCGGGTTTAGAATTTGATTCAAAAACGTCCAGAGCGGCTGTATGTCACTATCCGCTGTGCTTTTCAAAGGACATAAGTGACAAGTATGTGAACGGGAACGAAAGTAAACTACAGTGAAACGACATGTGTGGACGGGGTCTTTGAGGATATGTAATTCAAAACCAACTTGCATTTGAGATGATGGGTGCTGTCTTCTGCTTGGCATGTTCAGCTAGCAAGGGAAAAGCCGTCTTTTTCGGTCTGTTGTATCTACTCTACACTTCCTATTAATCTTGCAGCTTTACATTAAGCCTGTTTTTATAAAAGACGCCGATAAACGTGACCATGGTGTCTGTGCCTCCGCAGCCCTAAAATCAAAAACCTAAGTCCAGTGTCGGATATAGAAACAACTGACATTCAATCGAACCATGTCTTTGTTTGGCTCCTCGCCTGTCTCCTTGCTATATTTCTATTTTGGTTCTTCAAAATTATACGACTACGACGCATGATCGAGAAAGATGAATTACGAAATCATGTGGAGATATCGCCTCCAGAGACATGTATTCAAAAGATCTCGGGTTACGGGCATGGCTGCCTGGCTTGCCTTGCTCGTTCTATGTCAGTGTTTCGAAATCTACCTCCAAATAAAAACGGCCATAATAATGAAGAATGGAATGAGCGGAGCGAAAAAAAGGGGATTGTAGGGTCCATGGAGTGTAGAGGGTTTCGCAGGGATATATCTTCCAAAACACACTCGACGTCCAGAACATGACTGCGTGTCGTCTGTCTCGCTCGCTTGAGTAGCAACAAATAGAGTTGTTTGTCTACACAAAACATGTTTACTCTGCTTATGTCTTGTTCAAAGACTACGAAAGTATAATTATGGCTGTTCGGCTTGCCTCGCTCGTTTTATGTCAGTGGACGTCATCCTATACCTCCCGAACAAAATTGGATATTCTGAAAATCAGTGAAACGAGCGGAGCGAAAAAGACTGGATTGTGGGGTCCATGTTGGATGGTGTGTCACAGACTTCCATTATGAAAAAAAAACTTCACATTAGTATAATATCAGCCTGTTGTCTTCCTCGCTTGCTCGGATTACAAGATACGAAACCACCTCTCTACTTGAAACTTATGTTCCAAAAGTTATGAATTATCAAAACTTGACCCCAGAAGTTTTATGTCTGTCTGACTTGCCTTGCTCGCCTGATATTCATCAGTATCCTTATATTCACCTCTCAAAACGAAACTGACCATCACAAAAATACATGAGACGAGACTGAATAAATGGATTGTAGGGTCGATGGGGTGTTGGGGGGTTTCGCGGATATCCATTCCATCCTATTCCAAAAAGCCGAGTCGATGTATCATGTGTGTTGTCTTTGTCCTTGGCCTCGCGCATACATCACGGTCTTTTTCGTCTCTGTTTATTATCAATCTTAGACCTTCCACTCCAAAAAGAAATTGTGTTTTCTAAAATGAGCGCAAAGACCGTAAATGTTTGCCTCGTCTGCCTGGCTTGGCCAACTCGCTCACCTACCAACACATGAAACCGCCTCTCTACCTGAAAACTTGATGCCCGGACAGAATGTCTTTCCAAAATCGATTTCTAGAGCTTCATGGCTGCCTCGTCCGCCTCGCTCACTCATTCGCAACACACAAAGTCAAGTTCCTACTCAAAATCGTGTACGTCAAAAATCATGTCTTGTCCAAAATCTGACTCATGGCTTATCATGTCCGTCTGCCTGTCGTTCGCCCTACCTAAAACCTTCTTTCCTGGAAACGATGTCTTTCCAAAACCACAAACCACACGATTGTATGTGCCCGCCCGCCGCCGAGACGTACCGAATCATCACGCATGGGGCGCGGCGGGACTCGAGATTTTACTATATACCTGCTATGGACGGCTGCGTTTCTCTGGACTGGTAGTCGTTTCAATTCCCGAATCCATTGAAAAAGATATCTTCTGTGCCTATGTCGCTCGCTTGGAGGGTACGGCAGATTATAGAGCAGTGGGAGTTATAAAGGTTATTGCAAAAGCCGCATGTGGTTCTTCAGACTCTCTATCCGCCTTATCGACCCAGCTTATGATTTTGTGTTATCTCGTTCAAATCACAGTAGACAACAGCTAATGTGCGTGTCTGTTTGCGCGAACCATTGATATTCAATAAAAAAGGTTGCACGACAATTAGTTTGCTGGGCGTAGTGTGTCTGTCTACCTGTCTGTCTATTGACTCTGGAGTGAATGGAAAACTGTTGTGAGAAAAGAAAGATGGCTATTCAGAAATGTATGTCGTTGCATTCCCTCGATCTATTATGCCGAATTCGCATGTTGGTACTGCCATGATTCATCTGTCTACTCGGCGACTTATCCTCTACTTTTTGCTTATTGCTCAAACATATCGTATTGAAACCTAAATTTCACCAACCTATGTGCTGGTGCGTTTCTGAGGTACTACAAAAACGTTTTCCAAAATGACAGCTTACTGTGGTCATGACTTCGCTGTCTCTATGCCTTCGCACATCCTCATGCAAAAATGTTGATAATTTCACGACATGTTTGAGGGTGCTTATGCGTCCTTTATATATCCAGCGGCGGCTGTGTTTTCTTGAAACGAATTGTTATAGTTCTCCTGTCTTTCTGTCCACTCTACTCATCACTAAATATTATATTTCCTGAAAAAACACCACCTCCTGGACAAGTGCGTGTGTCTACATATTCTGGAACACTGAAGTGTCCTTCCAAAAATGCAGCTTCACGCCGTTATGACTTTGCTGTCTCTTCGCCTTGCTAGCAATTGAAATACAGTTTTCACTCTCAAAAAGAAGTTCCCGGTCGTGAATGTCCTTGCGTCCTTGGAGTAATGAAAAGTGTATGTGTTCTCTCAAAATTCGATAACAAGCGTTGCTATGACGTGTCGGGCTCTTCGTCGGCTCTGCAATGGCGAAAAGATGGTGTAACAGAATCAGGATGACTAAAGCAATATGTTTGTGTGCTTGCGTTTCGTAGACCTTAAATAGGAGGGGAAACTTAAAATGTGGCCGCTGTCGCGGCCATGGCCTGTCTGTCCTGTCTCCTCCATTTCTTTCTACATGTTTTCAAAAAGCTAAACGCGACAAATCCATGGCTTGTTCCCTCAAATCTAACAACGTAGCTTGCGATTCGAAGATGCGTATGGAAGGGTGCATGTTGTTCTTTGAGAACCCTTCCACCAACGCCTGCTTAGCCAGTGACGTATGAAGTCTTGTCTTCTGCACATCCACTGTTAACTCACCTCTGCTTCACTCGAAGAAACATCTTCTTTTATATTCTCAAGATTGGAACCACATGAGACATGTGTGCTGGTTTTCTTGGCTCGACAATTAGTAAGCATATTCTCTGAAGCATACACAAAAAGATTGCATGTGTATTTTAATTCTGACTATTGTCAATAACTCTCCGTTTGAAGTGAAGATGTCACATTCGAATGTCTCCTGCGTTCTTCATACACTAAAAAGGAATGTTTTCTTTCGAAAGAAATTCCAAGAAAGACGATGTTCTGTCCGTCTCTGTGCCTCCATCCCTCATCAAGAGTTCAAAAACCCACATAACAGATCGTTATGGCGAGCTCCCTCGAATTTGATACCCACCTACTTCCTGAAGAGCTGAGGAACCGTACATTTATCCTTGAAAACACATGACTCTGCAAACTTTGCTACTACCCGCTCGGCTTGCACCGCGTGAACTTGTGTTCTACCCACCTTGCCTCAAAACCTAAGTGAAAAATCTCTTGAAAAGCGCGTCTAACACACCGATGTGTCTGTTCGCTCCTATGGTCTAATTCCTTAGCTTTTCTACCACAAAATATATTCGCCGTTCAACTTTGGCAGAAGTTGATACTTGATGTACTCGAAACCAAAACGATTTGTCCGCATGTGTGCGTGCTTGTGCACTCTCTATACACCAGAAAGCGAGTTCTTCAAGAACATGTCTGTTCGTTTTGTCGACTACGCAATAGTTCAAAAAGCTCCGTGTTTGGGTAAAGATGACTTGAGCACCACGTGCTTCTGCGTGGATGTACTTTGCATCTGTAGAACTGCATGTAGAAGGGTTTCAAACTGTTTGCTCAACTTGCGTATGGTGTGTGTCTCTGTTCGCTCTGTGGACTGCGATCGTTGTCAAAAAATACTCGAAATAAAAAGAGCGAAAAATCGTGACCATGTAGGCTTGTGGTCGGTGCTTAGGAAAGTAATATGAAAGGAGAAATTTGTCCGAAATGAACTTCCATATATGCCATGTTCTGCCTGTCCGCTCAAGCAGTGGTTGGAAACACGATATTTGAGGTGGAAAGATTAAAGGCTGGACCACATGTGTACGCTCTTGTTCGTCCTTTAGACACCGAAAAGAACACACCCTACAAAGTCGAGTCTGGTATGTTCGTTGCCTGTCTGTCTCCTTGTGTCCTTCTCCTACATTGGCTTTCGAAAATCTGTGAATTTGAGGGCAGGGCTCGTTTACTCGAGTCTGATACCTACTCCTTTGATAAGAAATGAGAGGCCTAGCAATTCCTTTCATCCTGAATTCCTACATCTCCCAAAATAATCAGTTCATGTTAAATTGCATAGTTACTCTGTTCACGTCAAAACCAATAGTGGCCAGTATCTTTTGTGTACTCAAACTAGATACACCTACGTTGCGTACCTCTAGTGTGCTGGGACCAAAACACCCACTCAACAAGACGATATTTGCACTCGGAGAGGTAAAACCTCATGTACTGCCTCTCGGCCCGGAAGGCAGTTAAGCACTTGACGTCTTCGTTCCTAAGCTCTCCAAAATTATACTACTGCAAGTCACTTCGAAAGGTTTAGGAAAAGAGTTCATGTCGCTTCGGCTACTCCGGCTATCCCTTAGCCAGGACAGCAAGTTGGTTAAGAAGGTTTGTATGTCTTGTGTTGCAGATGCCTGTGAAATGCAATACTAATCTAGCGTATCACGGTGGTATGACCGGATCAAATCCGCAAAGGAAACTTCTGGATTGTTGTTTCAAATGGAAGATTCGATCTTTGTTTACCTATGAACTACTTATAAGCAAACTGAAAAATATGTCATACATTGTGGATGTGCAGCACTTGCAGAGGGACTCGTGGATGTATTTGAATCTGTGCAATCGCACGATAGCTCATGCAATCACTGGAGGTTCAGGATATTTTAGATCCTTTGCTTTGTGTGTCCGTCTTCTCT
This sequence comes from Dothidotthia symphoricarpi CBS 119687, assembly GCF_010015815.1. Lineage (NCBI taxonomy): Eukaryota > Fungi > Ascomycota > Dothideomycetes > Pleosporales > Dothidotthiaceae > Dothidotthia > Dothidotthia symphoricarpi. Next base: position 120,956 of record NW_022985023.1, read on the forward strand.
GAACCTGGAGATGTTTTACACATGCCTGCTCCTCTGTTCCAAAATTGGAATACATCAGATACATGTCTGCTTCAATTCCCGAAAACACATCATATAATCTACTGGAAAACGCGGTCGCTGATGCAGGCAAATTTATCATTCGAGATAATGCATAACATAACAGCCGGGGGCTTGAGGTGTTTCATACGAGCACTGGAGCTAAATCTTTGGGAAGCGCACCTATAAACACCTCCTCTGCCGTGCAACCTCCGCATATAGACTCGAATGCAAGGCAAGCTGACAACATGTTAATCGGTCAGGGAGAGGTATAAGTACCAACGCATTCAACAGATATGAAGTTCATTCCGGATAGTCAGTTGAAGACCTCAACCAGATATGTCAAGCCCTGCGATTTCGCACGTGCAAAATTCACATGCAGTGAAACTGAACTTCTACCAATCTCTGGCCTTGTCCTATGACGAGGGGAAGCAGGCGTTAGACAAATACCAACACGATAGATGGTAACCGGGGGAATCGATTTTACCCCCAACCTGCGCCTGCCTTCTCATCCTGGGCGAGCAATCTGCCGACAAATCGGCGGATGGTACTGTGACTCAACTGGCAAAGTATGGACATGACCCGCTGTATTGAAGTCTGATAGTGATGAGTCATAGCAATGTTATTGGGTGGCATTTTACGGTGCTGGTTTTTGTAGACTCTGTACCGGTCTTGCTACCCTGGGAGGAAAAAGCTGGTACGTGGATGCCTGAGCCAGGATGATCTCAGCGTACTTTGGGCCTGCAGAAGAAGGAGTTGGGCGTCACTGTAGGTGTCTAGGCAGGTAATTGAGGTTTGAAATACATAAGTAAAACTGGCTGTAGTCTCCAAAACTAGAAGCTATCGTTTCAGTATGAGAAGGATTAGAGACGTGTGAAGAATACATACCATTTTGGAGAATATAGGTTGGGCAAAAACTCTCCTATTCGAAGTTTGGTAACGAAAGAATTTGTAACATGAAAGTCTGGGTCAACCACTCTTTGCAAAGAGGGGAAGCAGCGAAATACTGTATAAAAGGCTTTCTGCCCACCTTGAATGAGATGAACAGTTCCATCACACTTTACTTCCATCCCATATATCTTCACCACAATTTTCATATCAGCATACCTTACGTTATCCAAGATGACTACACAGACCTGCACCATTCCGGTCGCTACAACTTGGGAGTGGCACTCCCCCGCCGAAGAGGCCTTGACGAAAGGTCCTCAAAAAGTGCGCATCATCGAAGAGTACGACCAGGTCGTACACCGCTTCATGCTCACCGACGACGCCACGGGCAAGATCTTTCTCCTGGACGACGAGCCATGGAACCCAGATTGGCACCTGGACGAGTATCCCGCTGAAAAGAACGGGCTGATACTAGAAGAGCTTGATCCAAGCCATATCTTCCCGGCCTACGACCCCAGCACCATGACCAAGTACCAGGGGCCAGTGAAGGGGGATCCCTCTGTGTTCATCAAAACACAGCAAACCCTCAAGCGCAAGGCTTGGACCAAGGAGGGCTGCCCAGACAAGCATGCCCAGTTGGTCCGCCGCGAGGTTTCCCGTTGCGAATTCCTCTTCCGTGCCCCCTCTCACCACAACATCGCTCAATACAAGGGCGTTGTAGTAGATGCATGGAATCGTGTCACAGGTATCGCATACAAGCGGTACTCGATGGACCTGTGTCAGTACGTGCGCAGTAAGCACACGATAGAGATGCGACACGTGGAGCAGATTTGCGAGTTCGTGCAGCAGGGTGTAGATCGCCTACACTCGCTCGGCATGGTGCACTGCGATCTGCGGCCGCCGAATGTTTTCATCACTGTGGACGAAGACGGTAGTATCACGGAGGTAGTGGCCGGGGACTTCGACGCGATGCATCGGGTTGGGGAGAGCATCGCCTTGAAGAGTCCTACAGGACATAAGCTGTGGTGGCCCAAGGATGTGCAGTGGGGAGATGCAGCGAGGGTCGAGATTGATGGCTTCGCGTTGAAGGGGCTGAGAAGGTGGTTGACTTGGATTGTGGAAGGAGGGGATGCGGAGTTAGATGAGGAGAGCAAGTCTTCCCTGATGTAAACGTGTTGGCCGGTTTGCAGCTGTTGTGTTTGTTATTAGCAGATCCCGCGCACGAAACGTTTCGCTTCTGCTTTGTTCGGCTGCGAGGTCCGGGTGGTTTGAAGTTGGTCTCACGACGTTCTGCGATTAACTACGTGTTCCTGTTTTCACTACCGTTTATAGGAGTTATACATTTTTGTCAATTTGCGACCTTAACTCTTCTGATCTACGAGATCTACTGCTGTGATGCTGTGATGCTGACTTTCTACGCGCGCACGTGCACACGCGTGATCATGACATCATCACTTTCACTCGTGGCAACGCGCACCTTCGTCACATCGCAAACTCTACGTTTGGCTGAACTATACTCCTCAAGTGCCGGAAACGTCCTGTACATGTCATTCTGGAGGCCTACGCAGTATTTCCGGCCAGCCCTCGCACACAAATGGCGCCCCAGTCCAATATTTAAACGCACCATGACATTTAACTTCTTCTCATACGGAGCCATGTCAACAACTAGCACCGCACTCCCTCATGCGAGCGCTTTCCCAGCTACGCCATACAAACCCAAGTATGACCGCTGGCCATACGATGCGTCCGACTTTCGGCGGTACGATGAAGACGACGATGGCGTTTTCTACCAGCAGGCCCGACTTGTAACGCACATCGACGACCCATCTATCGAACGATTGACTGAGTACTATGATGGTGTGCTCCCACGAGCTGGCAAGATCATCGACGTCTGCACAAGTTGGAAGAGTTTCTATCCGTCCGGCGTGAAAGAAGCAATCCAAAAAAAGAGTCTGGAAGTCTTTGGCGTTGGTCTAAACGCGGAGGAGATGAAGATCAATGGCGTCTTTCAAGGTGCAAGTCACTGGAAGGTGATGGATCTGAACAAGCCGCCACACGACGTGAAGGCTGGCTGGCTCGGAGACGACACAAAGTTTGATGCGGTAACATGTGTAGTCAGCATCGACTACCTGAACAAGCCTCTCGAAGTGTGCAAAAATCTTTGGAATGCGACGAACGAGGGTGGCCAAATACACCTGGTGATTAGCAACCGCTGCTTTCCAAACAAGGTCGTTGGACGATGGAGGATTTTATCCGAGCAGTCGAGACTGGAGTTCGTGGGTGGTATGTAGATTTCTTGACTGCCTCGGAGGATATGTTGCTGACAACCTAGACTATTTGCATTTCTCGGGCTGGAAGGATGTAGAAATCGTCGACTTGTGTGCGCGAGACGCGAACGGGAAGCGCCTTACAGATGACCATGGAACGGTCCTTGTCAACTCGCGGCATTTGCCCAGTCATCTTGATCCGTTGTGGGTCGTCCGTGGTACGAAGAAGACTTCAGTATAGCAAAGGGAGAAACACTGCCTATTAGAATTAAGAAAAAACGAATATCATACTGACGCTTTTAAACTGGCACATCATTAATCTTTATCGACAACTGAAGATCGCGTTATGAACGGTAGGTCGAACAGCTGTACTCTTATCCTTCACTCTCGCAGTCAACGAGACCTCAACACTGTCGAACCGTCGTTGAACCAAAGTAGAGAGTCGTTCCAGGTGGATACGTCTCTAGTCGCGTAGTAGCATCACGCGCCCTTCCAAGATTCGTGGAAATAGAATACCATTCAATACACAGCCAATCCCCAAGGGGAAGCACAGCACAGAATTTACCAGGGTAGTCCACCGTATCCGTGGAGCCGAAGAGAGTGAATACGGGGCGGCATCCGCTTTGTGGGGCATTTTGACCACCACCCTTGCGTCCGCCGGTCGGACTCGGCGCAGGGGGTGTGGCGTTGCGTACGCGATAGGTAGCGAGTTGTTCGAAGGACCATTTTCTAGAAGCAGCAAAGTATGGTCGTCGCGGTAGCTAACACGACTCAAACAAAGCCATTTGGTGCTAAGTTTTCAGCCTCTCCAGCCACTGCTATAGAAACCTTGCGGATCTAAGAGCATGACGTCAACAAGATAGTGGTGTCGTTCGCAATCCAAGCCACCGCGCACCCCATCATACCACCTCCCTCAACAGTCAAAACCTCAATGCAACTCCATCTCATACTCAGTGGGGCCATGCATTCATCTCGTTTACATCAACGGCTTCATATTTCATCGTGGATGGAAGACTAGGCGCCAATCTCGCTTCTGCAACCTTGTCACAGAGCTCGCGTAAGGCTACCGTCCCGTCGGGACGAGAACAATAGCAAGACTAGCGCGCGGGTGGGGGGCCTATCTGCGGCTTAGCTGTACATGCACGCGATACGGGACTGCCGTGCTGCATCTGTGCACACGTGGTTCCCTGGTGGTGATGAGTATGATTTGCTGCGTGTTTGAAGATTGTCGATTTGGTGTTGCGTGAATGGAAAGGGTGGGTGTCAGCAGTTGTAAATTCATATCTGATTGGATGTAAAAAGTGAATTAGACAATTATGCATTAGGATTATGTATTGATTATTCTACGGCCGTAACTTGCATCGCGGCCGCCGCGAGCCAAGACTGACTGTGAAGATTGCCACTCGAGTTGAGTTTGCGTTTGTGGCGGTTATGCCCATTGAGCGTGGATTGCATGTATCTACCGGTGCACTACTTGTAGTGAGTGTGGCAGGGGATGTGCATCAAGGTTACAGATCATGCACAAGGCTACCCGACATTGTCGTGCGATTCGATACTAATGTGGATCCCCTGTCATGCAGCTGCTCGCACGGCTTGGCAGTGAAGGCCAATTCTGGTCTACATTGCATTGTCGACGTATAGGTGGGTGCAATGCTTTCAAGCGTGATATGACACGGTTGGAAGAGGAAGTCGAAATCGATCCTCGCGTTGATGGGGAATGAGCCGATATTTCCAGAGACCAAGTGGAGTGGAGACGTGGTCAACACATTTGCTTTTCCGAACATCATTCCGAGTTCGCGAATGAGGACGGCGAAAGCACAAGACCCGAATTCGTGTAATGAGCAGAGCGCTCTCGATACATCGTTTGTCCCACAAAGCCGATTTGTGTTTCATGCTCAGACAATCAGGTTTACCACTGACTTGATATGTGGGTCGTTCTCGGGTCCTATATTTCTGTCTGTGCCATGAATGGTTCCTATTGACGCTACGTGGAGAGTGTCATCGAGTCACATATCCGCTATTTGAGCTTTTTCGTTGGAATGACTGAACAGCTGGCTTTGTTACGCAGCGGGTGTCGACCGGCTTCGCTACTGCTCGGAGATCGCAGTCGTTTCCGTGTTTTCCGGGTTCGTTCTATGACAGCTTTGCGCTCGATGAGGGGTTTGGAGTGGGGAATTCGTGTAAAGTACTTGCTGTAAAGTCGTTCAGAATCCGGCGGAAGGCTTCTTCCCATGTTGTGGGAGTCTTTGGAGTACACCCAGTTGTTCCACATGGACCCAATGTTGAATGACGACATGCCAGGGCCACCCAATCCAACGTCTGCCATAGTCACCGCATGGACACTTTGGACACCGTCTACCACAGAACCGGTCCATTTGCAAAACCATCCCATTTGGTTCACCTTCTGTGTGGTATATGGTTAGCAATGTATCGCAAGGTCTGACTCGAGGCTAAATCAAATGAAAATGAAAAGAAGAGCAAAATGCGCAACATGATGACATGATTGAAAGGACAGTTCCCAGGAATCGGAATAGTGGGGACATATTTTCCAGTTGCAGGATCAGGGTTTCGGAGAGATATTGCCGCAGAAGATCACACTCAACAAAAGGTGGGTATGGCAAGCCATGCTATACTTCGTTGCGTAGTTGCTCCATCTTCCTCCCAGCACAGCACTTGACGCGGCCGACTTGGACCGCTGTACATGCGCGGGCCTGGAAGTCGCATGATATCAGGCCAACGCAAATCGTGAATTACGCGTAAGCCAGTGGATGTTCCGAACGTTCGAACGATAAGCCACCCTCGTTGTGCAATAACCTTGGATTATCTTAGCTTCGTGTGCGATGGCGTTTGCGTGTGCGTTTTCGGGTGCTAGGCAACTGCCGGATGAAATTTCGGCAAAGTGAACAGAGAAGCTCGTCGCCGAAGGATCTTTTGCTTTGGTGTTGAATTCGTTACGGCTGAAGTACTTTGAATGACTGTTGTGCACGCATTACAAGCAATTATGATACAATCCCTACAAGGAACAGGTAAGTATAAGATTATGAATTGATAACAAGGCTCAAACCTAGGAGCGGGAACTTACTGGACTTTTCTTATGGCCACTGAATGTAAGCGTCGTCCACTGGCACCTTACGTCCCGATATCCTGGAGATTTTCTACAAATACTCTCCGGGTGGCGGCCCCGTGCATCGGGCGTAAGGTAAACGGACAGATTCTTGGCTAGAGAAGATTGCATCCGGAATTATAGGAAAGATGACGATGTAAATCGGACAGCAGAGGAAATGGCGGAAAACAAATAGTAATTCTCGACGAAAGATATAAGCAAAGAATGAACCAAGACTTACCTTATTCCAAGCAAGTTTGTGTACAACGAGAGTGTCTGTTGGACCGCCCTCATAATCACCAGCTTTGATATCAAAATCGGGGTCGTGGTGACAGTCATTTTGCGATGATCCTCCTGCCTGAGGAGCTTCGGGCCTCCATTGTGTTCCATCGTAAGTCCAATGCGTGGCCCCTCGATACAGACTTCGCCGGCATTCATCAAGCATCGTTTTAAGCCACTGACCCTTCGAATCGCCTACTCTTATTCGGTTCTCACACCATTTGTCGAGCTCGGAGCATTGCCAGGAGTGACCTCGGAGACCCCAAAGATAAGCTGACAGTATCGTGTCATACACGATGGATCGGTTGCATCCAGCGTCTGTAACAGCAAAGCGAACGGCTGACAAACACGGCGGCTTGCCTAGCCGGCGGTTGTGATTGAATAGTTCTACTGCCTCGAGGTTCTGGTCCAGAAACGCCTGCCGCCTACCTTCTGAAACCAACCGATAAACCTCTGGATCTTTCCAATCGACAGTCATGCTTGTGAGCCAGAGTAAAAACCGTAAAAATTGAATCTTGTCCTCGGTCCATGGTTTGTGTAGCAATTTTGTGGGAAGACGGCCATGAATAAATGCTAGTCGAGGTAAATGACCCCGAGAGAAGACCATCGTTGTAGCGTCTTCAAAGTTGGGAGGCCATTGCTCATCGACACATCCCTCATCCGGAGTTAAGCCACACAAGCAACCCTTACTTTCATATGTCCTGATGATCCATTTCTTGAAGAAAGTCCAGGTCATCCACGGACTAGCGAAGATAGCTGTCTGTGCCTTGGACTGCTCGACACGATCATCGAGGTTCGTGGTGAGATATTGATCGCACACCGCGTTGTACATGTACTCATTCGAGAGGTGACGACCGATACAATGAGAGGCTTGAGCCATAGCCATGTTGAGACCAGAATACAAAAAGATCGATTGTGTCAGTTCCGTAGGGAGACGTTCGAGTGGTGAGCTTTTCATAGTGTGATGTTGGATGTATCGCAAAGCGTGGATATTAGGTTGTTGTCTAGGGAACAGCTGTGATTGGTGCCGTGGATATGGATGCTAACCGCACCCGCAGCGGCAGCAAGTGAAAGGCGTGGGCTCAGAGGACTCGCGTATGGGTAGGGCCGAATGAAGACAATCGAGGTAGGTTAGGAAGAGTGGGAGGCCCAGGTAGCACAAGGCGAGAAGATGTCAGGGAAACAGGGTACTTTTAGCATTGACAGGACAGGCAGGGCGAGGCGGGTGGAGTGACGATCGCTAGTTCGCTCCCACTCAGGCATAGTCGACGCTTGCGCCAAGCGGCCCGAAGCGTTGGTGCGGTCGGATGAACGGCCAGCTGTACAGCATCTACCGCGAGAGACGTCCCCGGTCGCTGAGAACAAATACAGGCAATGCTGATTCCAAACCCTAGGCTAGTATGCACCTGCAGCTAAGTTCTGACGGCCCCCCAAAGATAGTTGTGTTGTTGTTCACCCTCCTATAGCGTTTGGCGCGTCGAGAACGCCTCCAATTCGTCGTTCGCAACTTCGCTTGCGCGCCCGCATCCGCGGAGGATGGAAGGAAGAACGAGCTTCGCAGGCGGAACCCTGGCTATGAGAGTCGTAAGCTGCCCAACCTAATTTTTTGCTTGGCTCGGTTGCATTGAATTCGTACAGTGTCACGCTCTTCGCCGTTGTTCCGCCAATCAGAAACTGACGTCACGCATCCAGAAAACCCTACAACACGCAAAAAAGCAAAAGCAGACGCTGCTAAGCCTAATGAACCATTCGGACACGTTTTCGATGAACGTTCCCCAGATTGGATCGGCTTGGGTTAAGCACAGCCTCACTTCCATATCAACGAGCATATGATACTAATTATTCGTTTAATGGTATTAGCAACTATACTCAAGCCTAACATCCACCCGCCACTCCCAAGTAGACATCCTACAAATCCACGGCTTCTACTTGAATATACCAGTAAGCCTTAGCATTTCAACTCAAGCGTTCTCACGCACCCGCGAGATATAAAATGTCGTTTACGGCTACTGTACCCGGGTGTGACCAGCTCCTCATATATTGTTGCTTACGTTTCCCATGCAGGTCAATCCAATCCTGGCAGCTACTGAAGTCATGAGTATGACGGTCAGCAGAGCCAAGGCGGAATCTATGAAGCTGTGATGCATATCGAGTCAGTTGTAGTACTCAACGCCATGAAACAGCTAACAATCACGCTTGTAGTCTTACAATATCCGTCGCCACAAAGCCATGGGCGAGTTTCAACATTTCCCAACAGCAGTTGTCTTGCATTCTGCATGGCCTTGATGTAAGCGAAGCTTTCAGAACATACAATCACCCCCTGCAGATGTCGGCAGTCTGAGCTGGGGTTCGCTTCTACCGATGTTCAAGGTGGGACCACGGAGCTATTCTTGTGTGCAGAGTAGTATGTGCAAACGAGCTCCACTTCTTCTGAAGACGCATGGGCATCGCAATGTTCCATGACTAGGCCCAGCAATTATTCCCCACTGACCCGACCAATACTTTCACCTACCAATCAAGCGACGAAAGATGGAACACATTCTCAACCCATATCTTCTCAAAGTGCGGGTCTTATTGCATCTTTCGGAAACAGTACTCTCCGCTCTCTTCTACTCACCCTCTTCTTGTCCGATGTGTAACTTCACGCTAATAAACCGATGACCTTCGCACCTATGCAGATCACTCGGCCCGAGCCACAAACTAGTACTTGCGGTAATGAAATGCCTTTGTCATGTTATGTTACGAAGTCTGCCAGAGCAAGATTGACTAAATACGCCGTCAATGCCGCCTACCGCGCGGCTCCGTGTAACCGATCACGTTGTCTGCGGTTGATCATCGCAACAATAACTGACGACTAGGATCCCGACTCATTATGCCGGATACATATGGCACCATGGTGATCCCAAAGAGATTGTGATCGATGTTCTCCACACTCTTGACGGTCGCTGATACGTGTCTGTGATTTGGAGCGGCTCAATCTACGCGCGAAGGTATGGCGCGATAGTTCACCACATCCCTTGTGGCGTGTATGGCGTATATGCCGACCATAATAACAACTCGGAGTTTAGGGATTCATGACTCATGGAGTATGGTGGTAATTATGCTGGCACTGTCAGGCAATCGAGCAGGTCTCCGTACAAGGGGGAGAAGCCTTCCTAGGTATAACGAGTCTACCATTTGAAAGCAGCCTGCTTGATGTCGAGAATTCCTACTTCTCGCAGATGATAATTGTAAAGGACAAGACGCTCTCTGGCCCTAACATCACAGTAGTTTGTCTCGATCACATGGGTATCATGCGTCGCAGGTGGTGTGCAGTTATCTCTGGAGTGCCAAGCTGTGATAAGGCAGAACAGCATGCGCACAGCCAAATGAGCGATCGTTCATAGTGTCCTCGCAATCGCTGATGATGGGCAGCCAAAAGTCGTAGACGTAGCGCGATGAGACACGAATCGTGGTGTTTGCCCGTGACGGGCGATGAGTGAAAGCGCCTAGCGCGTCAATTTCGCGTCATACCAAGACGCTTGTGGAGACGCTTTCATCAGCTACTCAGCATGAACACCCACACAAACAATGAACCGCTGGAATTTCCAGGCCCTCGAATAACTTATGTTGATAGTAGGCTGCTTACATGTTTTCGACGGCTTCATAGCCACTAAGGTACAAAATCGGGTATTTTACCCCGCAGCTTTGGGGTGTAAAAAACACAGAAGAAAGACCGCGTTTTACACCGCAATGCGGTGTAAAACGTAAGGTAAATTTACACTTAATAGTATACATATTATACACTTTTTTACAAATTTATAGAAAGTTTATATATATTATTTATTTATTCTATTTATTTCTATGTAACCTACCTACTTTGAGCTTAATTGTGAGTTGAAATCCAGCTCGATTGTAAGTTGAAATCTAGCTCAATTGTAAGCTTAAATCCAAGCTCGATTGTAAGCTCAAATCCAAGCTCAATTGTGAGCTCAAGTCTAAGCTCGATTATGAGTGGGCTCGTGGGTGGGCTCGTGGGTGGTGGGCTCAATCGTGAGCTCCATCGTGGGTAGGCTCAATCGTGAGCTCCATCGTGGGTGGGCTCGTAGGTAGGCTCGTAGGTAGGCTCTATCGTGAGCGTGTAGATGAGATAGTGTTAATAGTTGAGTTTTCAGCTTATGTGGGGTAGGCCGGAGCAACGTTGTTGCGATTTATAGTAGTACCAGTAATAAGAAATTTAAGAAAATTACTAAGTATATATATACGCAGTGTAAATTTACCTGCACGCAGTGTAAAGTGTAAATTTACCTAATTCTGCGGTGTAAAATACCCGGTGCCGGTGTAAATTACCCCGACGCGGTACCTCAGTGAGCACGGTCAAGAACTTCACTTGTTCATACATACCGCGTCGCGAGAGTCCAATGGGTTTATCGCGAAACTCAAAAGCTATCTGTGAGATATGGGCGTGTATATGGGGTTCTACGGCCTAGCTCATGAGACTTCGGTGGAATTTCACGGCGCACAAGGACCTCGCATTGATCGGATAGACACAGTTTGCAAGACACAGGTTGCTTAGTGACCCAAAGATGCTGCTTAGTTTAGGTAGCTATCCGCCCCTAGAGACTGTTCAATGTCGTTCAAGAGTATATATCTTCAAAGGCTTATAGTTCCCGTTTCCGGACCTCTGAGCGCGTTGGATTTCCCAGGTCTTACACCTGCTTTCACCATCCTTAGGACCGGAAAGTTTGACCACTGTGGTTTCTCGCAGACTGCGGTGGAACCTTCTCTCTTTCACCTAGACATGCGCAAACAATTGTCTCCCCGGGGCTTGGCGTTTATAGATATGTCCTCGCTCACGCCAGCACGTTGTATTACCCTTCCACTCTCCCCCTTGCCTACAATAACCTCAACTTTGGTCAAAATTTCTTCACCCGAGGCACATGACGTCTATCATGGAAGCCACCAGACATGCTCCAGCATATGGACTCCCACAATCCGAATGGGAAAAGAATGGAGTTTCGGCGGGATACCGCGTCAAGTCATGTCCAGCACCATGCGAGTGCGAAATCTGTCAGACTCAGTATCGGCCAGTGTTCAAACAGAGATTCTACGAACATGGCTACGCAAGGACCCTGACTGATGTGGAAGCAGAGGAGAAGCTCGCAAATTACGTTACCCAAGCTAATCTGGATCGGGAGGCCATACATGCTACGCTCCAGCAGCATGGAAACGCTATTTCTACATGGTGGCGGACGCGTCGCCGGTCTGGCCGAGAGGCAATCCTCAGAAAGGTGGCCCCGAACTCGCAGATACGAAGGAAGCCATGCTTGACTACCAATCTGAAAGGTCAAAACGTGCGCTAAGACCAGAACTCGACCCCAAACAGTTCATGCTCGAGACACAGGCCGACCGACTGCGAAATCGACAACATTTTCTGCTACCGTATCTCAACATTCCCACACTCGCATCACACCCTGCCACAATGATCGGGCTTGCAGAGGCACGTACAATATCTTCCCTGGAAGAGTGGGCACCGTTCGATAACGAGCAGTTGACGCTCTATTGGGAATGCGGCTGGGTCGATTTGGAGTACAACGCCGGCTGTGTGATGCTGTATGGTCAGTCATACGGAGCTCTGAGGAAGTGGGAGAGATCTGTAGCGCATAGATGTGACGCGATAGGCTTCCCTCGCGCAAGTCTTTTGATCGAAGCTCAGGCCACGCTGATGAGCATTTTGCGTCGGATCTTGGAGCAAGTCGTGGAACTTCTTCCTGTGGATTCTCAGGTGGGCATGGAAAAGATGACTCGATACCTACACGATGCCTGGACTTCGCCTCAAGCACACCTCTCTTGGTCCAGCTACGTTCATCAGCCGTTCATGCCTGCACCGAAACTCGATCTAGACGCCTCGTTGGTGGAGGTACAAGCTCGACGCGACAACGTTGGAGATCAACTTTGGCTCCTCCAAACCGAGCCCGCGTATTTCAGACGATACATAGGTCTTGTTCGCCAGCTGCCCGGCTCCGAGATGCTATACAGTCAGAATGCGATGAAAGAGATAACACTAGCAGAGATCAAGGCCATGGTCGAGATGTATTGGTTTTGGCAGGGTATATTGGTGGAGCTGGAGCACACAAGACATATGTATCGAGTCTTTCGAGATCACATTGCGCCAGGGTCTCCATTACCACCTAAAGTCAACTTTGCACTGGGAGCTCTTGAGGCCCTCTTGGTGCAAGGTATCGACAAGCGTGGAAAGCAACTACAAGCACTCTTACGCGCACGCCCAGCGTTTTATCACATGTACCACCATTCCCGTTCTTCCAAGACAGAGATGATTTCCTCTCTTAAGGACAGCCCCAACAAGCCCAACCCTGCCGACGCATACAAAACAGATCGACTGTGGTGGTGCCTGGGAAATCTTCTCGGTGAACCTCGCACTCCAACGCGTATACCGCACACAGTAGTTCTCGGTTTGCTTGACGACCATCTCCAAATTGCCGACCAAAAGGAAATCCGCAAGATAGACGGTATCCTCCTCGAGAGACTTTCGGATTACGCAACGATGCATGAGATTTGGGAAGGCATCCGCCTACACAGGCCATCTTACACTGAACGCACTATGCACGATTGCAAGAATTCTGATGATAGATCTGGATGGAGACGGGTGCGTTTAGCCATCCCGGAGTTCGGTGCCCTCGGCGATGTCACTAAAGCTCTCAACAATTTTGACAAAACCAAAGCGCCGGCTGGAGGAAAGAATTATCAATGGCTCACAGTGTTCGATGCTAATCACGATATGCTCAAGACCTTTTGGGCTTCCATGCATGAGCTCTTCAAAACTTGGCACGCGAGGTGTGGGTTCAGCGAAGAAGACACGGCGAACTCCTTGCAGGTTCTGGGGCTTTGGAAGAGTGAAGACTATCACGAACGTCTAGCTAGCAAACGCCAAACAGTTCTCTCAGATATTTCCAAACGCAAGACTCTAGCTGACAACGACGTGTTCTTGCCTATGCCTTTCACAGACACGAGCAATCCCAATACTCAGATAGTCGAACGGAAGTCGAAGACCAAAACCCGCGGAGAAACTTCCAATAGTTCCGAAGCCAAGAAGGATGAGTCAACCACTATGCCAGAACCATCCATACAATACATCGGTGTGCCAAAGAGCGCGATAAAGGTGTTCCGCCGAATGTTCCCGGTGGAGCTTCAAGAGCGATCAGCCGAAGTCGATTGGAAAGATTTCGTAGGCGCAATGTGCAACGCCGGCTTCGCTGCGAGGTCCGGGGGAGGTTCTATCATGATCTTTGAGCAAGATCAAGGGAAGATCATCTTCCATCGCCCGCACCCCGATTCTACAATCGACGCGATTATGTTGCAGTCGATGGGCCGTCGAATGAACAAATGGTTCGGCTGGACTCGCGAGAGCTTTGTTCTTGCCGACAAATGAGAAGACGGCGTCTCATCTGAGGGATAATGGAGTCTGGATATCTTCAGTATGTCTTGCTTTCGATGCTTGGAATGCCGTAGGTACATGATCTTTCTGTACGTGTATATGACGCCTTCAGGACTTGCACATCTGAGAAATGCCATTGCATCTGGAATAATGGAGAGATTGGATACCTGAGGAGAAGGTGGGATCCGGTACAGATGAATACTAGGCGGCATGGATTTTGTATTCACATGCACAGGTTCAAGGTTTTTCCATGGACTCGCTATATGAGTGAGTTCCATATGAGTGAGCTCGAATAGAACCAATGTACTTTTACCACTTGATCCGGTCACCCTTGATGTCTATCGTATCATTGTATGTGTGATCCTACCACCCAAAAGATAGCTTTCTCTTTAGTCTATGTTGAGGCCCTCTGCAGACCTGGGCAACTTTCTCGATTTACGTATGCTGAATGTTGTTGCAAGGGATTATTTGTTCTCGTCCGATTGATATCCTTGAGATGTCCAAAACCACTAGCCTAAGTTGAAAGGCGAGGTGCAAATATTCTCGACTGCAAAGGAGACAGAAGCCATTGAACGTGCAATGATTCGTCCTTAGTATTTGGATGATGATCTCAAGGTTGCTAGGATTGGATAGTTTGGACACTGGATGCTCTTGCTATACTTGAGACCGAACGAACAAGTCCCATGTCAAGGGAGGCCCACTGGCTCCTTTCCGAATCGCAACTGCCAAGTCATACCGAGCTGTAGCTACCGTTTCCCCGAAACCTCCCCGCCAACAACTTACAAGGTTCCCAAGTTCATGGTTCAACTTGCATAAAATCACACAACCCGATATTGAATTTGATATCATTTCGAACCAACGAAACCAATCATTCTTTACATTATTGAAGCGATCCAGCATCACACCAAACAATCTCAACACCCGTACCCGTCTCCCCTTCGCCACCCATACCCCCCGCGGCTCCCCCCTCACAACACACACAACCCTCCGCGCCTATCTGCCCCTCTCCCCCATCCAGGCCACCCCTCCACTCGTCGCCTTCCTACGGTCAACCGCCTAGGAGGTGACAAAGAAACTCCTCCGAGGCGTGATATGGGGTATCGCTATGGCAAGTCTTGCATTCGGTGCTGTGGAAGAGGAGGAGCGTAGGGAGAGGGTGCAGAGCGAGAGGGAGGATGCGGAGATGAGAGTTAGGGAGTCGGGGGAAAGGCGGAGGAGGGGGTATGGGGTTGGGGAGGGTGGGTTGACGGGGGGAGTTAAGGGAGGAGATTGAAGTGGGAGTGTTGGGTGTGTGATCGGGGTTGCTGGTGGGTTGGGTGATGAAGTGAGGTGTAGGCGTTGGGCGTGTACATTCATATCTCATATTGTAATGTCAAAGGAACGTTCGTTACTTGCAACAAATGTCACCTCAAGTTATTCACTGAGATATTCAATACTGTGTCCTGGAATCATACACAGACCTACGTTTCCGGCGTGCATTCCCCAAAAATATCATCACTGACGCACCGTTGGACTTCTTCGAAGACAAACTTCCATATACAACCGCGCCAGAATTCCCACGCCCAACGAATCACGCCAACATCACAAGCATCCCCCTTCGAACTCCCATCTTTGAATACACACCCCCTTGAACGCCCTACCCCCTATAAAGCGTCCCCAAATCCGCTCTCTCTAACATATTATATCATACCACAACAACAACCACATCTCCATCTGCACTACCAACCAACCAACCAAATTTCCACAAATCCAAAACACTACACACAACCGAAATGTGCACATACACCCTCATAATCTGGCTCGGCTGCGACCACACAGAAAAAGACATCAAAAACTGCCAAGTAAAGCGGACCATGAACTTCTGCGACGGGATGCAGCAGACGGGGACCCGGAAGAAGGCGATGAAGTGCCCGGAGTGCGAGTTTGCGCCGAA
Organism: Dothidotthia symphoricarpi CBS 119687; assembly: GCF_010015815.1. Taxonomy (NCBI): domain Eukaryota; kingdom Fungi; phylum Ascomycota; class Dothideomycetes; order Pleosporales; family Dothidotthiaceae; genus Dothidotthia; species Dothidotthia symphoricarpi. The sequence continues at coordinate 136,897 of NW_022985023.1, forward strand.
GATGAATAAGTGAGATAGGGGAGGGGAGGGGACGGGGCTGCTGGACAGTCTGGAATGGATGTTGTATGTTGATAGATGATGGGGAGTTTCGTGAGGGGAGAGGGTAAGATAGTGGGGGGTAGCATCTGGAATGTTATCGATATTTGAAATTGTGATCGCATTTGACTTTTGCGGTGATGGCTGATCGTGTTGGGGTGGTGGTGATGTACGAAGTTTGTGCTCATCGAGAACTGGATAAGACTTTGACGTGGACGTGCTTGAGAGTCGTAGTGCTCCAGCCATCGGTATCGTGAGTGACCAGTCAAACGAAATACTTTCGTCGTACCTGGGAGATAATTGCGATGGTTTTCGTGGTTTGAGATTTGAGAGGCGTTCACACAAGCGCTTTGGAAGGTGCAGACAGCAAAAGTATCGAACGATGATGTTTAAGGCTAGCATCAGCTACGAAACTGTTCTCATTCATCCACGATGGAGTGTAGCTGTACATTCAGGATCTCGATCAGTATAGGGACGGCTTGCTTTGCTCTTACAGACTGGATTTTGGGAGCAGCAAGTCTAGTAATTTGGCGAGAAATTCCAGGCTCATCATATCCAGGTGAGAAACAAGGTAAGCGAGTGAGTGAGTGCGTTGCCCATGGCGATATCGGAAACCGCGACGGCTCACCGCATTGCGTTTGAGCAAACAATCTCACCTACTGTATCAATTGCGGCACCTTGAACTCGATACAAGCATCTCCACAACACTTCAACCGCTACAATCACATACTTCAACATGACATCCGCGGATAAGTCGATCAAGGCGCCAGGTGAGCACCATACATACGCAGTTCCTCGCGTAAAAGATGCGCAACATCGTTGTGTTTATTAGGTACATACCTGTCCAGCTCGAGCTCACATTCCGTCGCAGAAAACGACTACTACGAGGTCCGCGCCGTGCCGGGAAAAGGCTATGGCTGCTTCGCGCTGAAGCGACTGGCGCTCGGCACCCGCATCCTGGCCGAAGACCCGCTGCTCATCGTCCCGATCGCCGACTACGTGCAGTCCGACATTCAAGCGGCCTTCGACATACTATCACCCGAGCAACAGGCGCTCTACTTCACCCTGCACTCCGGCCACGGCCAAGATCCCCGCGCATGGCCGTCGCAGATTCATCCCACGGTGACCGGCCGCGAGCGACAGCGAATCTCCGAGCAACACGACGCCAGAACCGGAAAGCAGCCATCGCTCATCAGCATCTTCCAGACGAACTGCATGGAGATGGGCAAGGGTGCTGCCGTCTTCCCGCACGCTGCGCGCTTCAATCATAGCTGCAATCCGAATGCCTGCTTCTCCTGGAACTCGGCGATTGGCAAGGAGACGATCCATACCATCAGTGAGATCAAGGCGGGCGACCAAATAACGCTTTCGTACTGTGACATGGTCCACGACAAGAGGCTTCGCTCGTGGGAGCTCAAGCACTATGGCTTCGTGTGCGACTGCCCAGCCTGCGCAGGTGATGAAGATGATGAGGACACTTTCGCATACAAAAGTGCTCAGCGGCGCTTTAGGCTGCAGGAGCTTGATCGTGAGGTGCGATTTCTACGTGGGCCGAATCTCGAACAGGGTGCCAAACAGCCGGATTTCGTCGCCAAGCTGCTTCAACTTGCGGCCATCCATCTGGAGGAAGGCGACAATACAGTTAGGCTGGCTAGTGTGTAAGTGAACTCGTTTTCTTCAGCGTCTCACCGTAGTCGCCAGGGTGCATGATGAACGGTTCTCTGGCTCACGCTTTCTAGGTTTCTCGACATCGCCCTCGTGTGCGAGTTCAACAGTGACTTTAAGATGGCAGGGGCTGCGGCAGCCAGAGCGTGTGAGATCAAGAAACTGTCTCAGGGTACCGACTTCCCTGACTACAAGCGATATGTGGAGGTGGTGCAGCGCGTTGAGGCTAAACTGGCGACGATGAAGACGTGAAGGATGAGAAGGGCCGTGATTCATGCCCAGCTGAGTTACAAAAAAGAATAAACACATTCCCTGTAAAGCTTCATAATTGTGTTGAGATCCTTGGTGTTGGGAAAAGATGATTCCAGGATGTTGAGATGAAGATGGAAGTCGCGTCCCCCCGCTCAGCTAGCGCCGATCGCTGTGCCAGGACCCTGATCTGACACACAGTTGAAATCCTACAACCCTCATATCGCGACACCAAGTCTGGAGGAGCCACTATGACAAGGGCACCTTTTCGAAGTGTCAAGGAGTAGATGATTTGACGACTGCCCTGAGCCAATGTACCCCCGAACTAATGTGACAGCGGAGACTAAGATCGGGTTTCGACAGCCGCTGACGTCGTGTGCCTGCGCCAGAGCTCGTCGAAACCTGGCGCGCGTCGCCAGCTTTAGGCACACATGACACAAACGACGTGTAGTATATCTTCGATTATTCACTGATTGCGTGGATTCTCCACTTCACATCTTCCTCTCTTATCAAGACGCTGGCTGGTTCTAGCCCTCGCAGCGATCGACATCTTGCCAGTAGCATTTAGCTTCGGCACGCCTCTCTTCCGTGAAGCGCAACCCTTGCTTCCACATCTGTGCCTCTTCCCTTCTTCAACCGCTCAATAACACGTCCATCATGGAGCCCTCACAGACCAAAACGACCGATTTCGCGCCGCCAACGTCAGCCGCACAGCCCTCTCCGCCGCCCTCACGATCAGGGCTCAAGGCGGAACCTAAAGCTTCCATGTCCTCCAACCGCTCAGTCCCAACCACACCGCCGTTCTCGCCGACAAACGATGCGTCGACGATCGCAAAGGGGCAGGAGGAATTTGAAGGCAATGTGGAGGTCGACAACCATATTCCGACGGAGAAGGAGCTAAGCAGTGTGGAGGATCTGCATGTCCTAGATGCGAAAGGGCAGAGCATACCCTTCAAGGAGCTGTACAAGGGAGAGGGCGTTGCGCCGAGACAGCTGATCATCTTCATCAGACATTTCTTCTGTGGGGTAAGTTCTTCTCCCCGCATTCCACACCCCAACCATCACCGACTGTGGCACACATGCTGACTAGCACAGAACTGCCAGGAATACCTCCGCACCATCGCCTCCTCCATAACGCCCGACGACCTGCTCGCACTGCCCACGCCCACTTTCATCACAGTCATCGGCTGCGGTCGCCCCGAGCTCATACAAATGTACACGGAAGCGACGTCCTGTCCATTCCCCATATACGCCGACCCCACGCGCAAGCTCTACGACATCCTCGGCATGACACGCACATACAACCTTGGCGCGAAGCCTGAATACATCCACACCCACATGCTCATCAACTCAGTGCAGTCGGTGTTCCAGAGTCTGGGCACAGGCAAGAACGCGCTGAAAGGCGGCGACTTCAAGCAGGTAGGTGGGGAGTTCCTCTTCGAGGACGGCGAGTGCACATGGGCGCATCGCATGCGGAACACGCGGGATCATGTCGAGGTGCACGAATTACGGGGCTTGTTAGGCCTGGACGGGACGAGGCCGCCACTGCGGAAGAGGTGGAGTCATGGAGTTAAGCATTTGGAAGGGGGAAGGCGGAGTTCGAGCTGGGGACGACGATTGAGGAGTAAAAGCAAGGGAGCGAAAGAAGGGAACGCCGGTGCGAGTTTGAGGACGAGCGGGAAGACGACTCCAGAGAGGCTGAGTCAGGAACATGCAGGGACGACGCCTGCGGTATGAGGGGTGGGAGAAGACATGTTTCTTAGCTGTAGTACGAATTTATACCCTCTCGCTGTTTCAAAGATCTGCTTTGAAATCAGGTGTGGATGTGATGGTAATGTGGTTTCGGCAAGATGGTGGGAGAGAGCGGGACATGGTGCGGCTCTTCTCCAATCCCTGCCCTCCTCCAAGGGTATTCGGACTTTGCATCATCATATTTGGAAAATGTACAGCCAGCCACATGCTTATTGACAGATGATCCGACAACACAAAATGACACAAATAGCCCGATGTGTATACACCCATCTTCACGGACAAAATCGCACCTCCCGCACCCAATACCCAGATGTAGCAAAGTAGTTCGAAAGCGCTTGCCAAGTCCGCCCACCAGGTCCAACACCGCGCATCAGGAAAACAAGCCCCGACATCGCCAGCCAATCACGCCGTAATGTTAATGAAGTTACCCCAGACTGTGGACAAGTCCGACCTTCTCGCGAGTTCGGCGAGTCTCGCGCGAGGCTATGGAGCAGGGCCGATTGCCCGATAGTGGTGCGCGAGCGAGGTGAGGGGCATGGAGGGGCCCGGGACTTGGGACTGATGACGATGCGCTTCCTTGTACAAAAGCTCGGGACTTTCTCACCACGACTTTTTGACTTTACTTCGCGATAACTGTATATACACACATAGTCGACATGTCGGATACTACTGGAAAGGTGTGTGGAGTGGTTGCTCGCGTCAATGGCGATGAGAATGTTTGGATGATGGCTGACTTCATGTAGACGATTACGTGCAAGGCGGCGGTTGCTTGGGAAGCTGGCAAGGACCTCTCCATCGAGGATATCGAGGTCGCGCCCCCTCAGGCGCACGAGGTCCGCATCCAGATCTACTACACCGGTGTCTGCCATACCGATGCCTACACACTCTCCGGAAAGGACCCCGAGGGTGCTTTTCCCATCGTTCTCGGGCACGAGGGAGCTGGTATTGTCGAGTCGATCGGCGAGGGCGTCACAAACGTAAAGGTCGGCGACAACGTCGTTGCGCTGTAGTATGTTCTCTCGTTCCACACCTCACCCACGCGCCATCTAACACGCCCAGCACACCAGAATGCAAGGAGTGCAAGTTCTGCAAGTCGGGCAAGACGAACCTCTGCGGTAAGATCCGCGCTACACAGGGCAAGGGCGTCATGCCCGACGGCACATCGCGCTTCAAGTGCAAGGGCAAGGACCTCCTCCACTTCATGGGCACATCGACCTTCTCGCAGTACACCGTCGTAGCAGACATCTCCGTCGTCGCCATCACCGACAAGGCGCCCATGGACCGCACATGCCTGCTCGGCTGCGGCATCACGACCGGGTACGGCGCCGCCACCATCACAGCCGGCAAGGGCGGCGTGGAGGAAGGTTCCAACGTCGCCGTGTTCGGCGCGGGCTGCGTCGGACTATCAGTCATCCAAGGCGCGGTCAAGAACAAGGCCGGCAAGATCATCGTCGTGGACGTCAACGACTCGAAAGAAGAGTGGGCCAAGAAGTTCGGCGCAACAGACTTCGTCAACCCCACTAAACTCGGCGACCAGAGCATCCAGGAAAAACTCGTCGACATGACAGACGGCGGCTGCGACTACACTTTCGACTGCACGGGTAACGTGCATGTCATGCGCTCCGCGCTCGAGGCGTGCCACAAGGGCTGGGGAGAAAGCATCATCATCGGCGTTGCGGCCGCGGGCCAGGAGATCGCTACACGACGTACGTTTCCCCTTCCATATACACCTAAACCTCAAATGCTAACACACTCCAGCTTTCCAGCTCGTCACCGGCCGCGTCTGGAAAGGCTGTGCCTTTGGCGGCGTCAAGGGCCGCACGCAGCTCCCCGGCCTGGTTGCGGACTACATGAACGGCGACCTCAAGGTCGATGAGTTCATTACGCATCGCCAGCCGCTGGGCAAGATTAATGAGGCGTTCTCGGATATGAAGGCTGGGGATTGCATTCGTTGCGTGGTTAATATGCGGGAGTGACTACACTCGGGCGCTAAACTTTAGGTGGGGGATGGGTGTGGATGGCGTTTTGCGGTGGTGGGGGAGGATTATGTGTGTGGTTGTGTGATGGATATGACACTCTGATGAGTGTGGTGATGAGTATATGAATTCGAAAATATATATCGTAAACTCATGTCAGTATTCGGGTATGCATGACTGGCTACACGTGATGGAGGTGTATATATAAACTCTCCTTCTACTTCTCGTCCTTCACTTCTCATCACAAACTCATACTCTCTCTCGAAAAGAAGCTATGAAAATCTGTTTAGGGCTGTTCCTCACCCTTCTCTCAAAATCACATCAAAGACGCGCTTGACCGGCGCCATGTCCTCACCTTCTGCGCCTCTCAAAATCCAAATCACATACAACCAGAATTATGGTGTTTCCTATCTCTCTTTCGTACACACGTCTTTCCTCAAGGCTTCCGAAAATCGATCCATGGGTTGTGCCTTGCTGTCCCTCTTTTCAAAATCGAATTGAATCAAATTGCATCCATTTCGAGGCATGAGATGTCCTCCCGCCTTCTGCGCCCTCAAAAGGTCTAAAACTAGAAGTGGCAAAGATACATGGCGCTCCTCTCTCTCTCTCTCCTTCTTTTTCACACACATCTCTCCTCAAGACTTTCAAAAAGGAAGCTATGGGCTCTGGCTCGCTCTCCCTTCTTTCGAAATCAAATCAAATCCCATTGGAGGACGGAAATGTCCTCCCGCATTCTGCGCCCTAAAAGTTCTAAAACCAATAAAATGGCAATACATGGGTAGCATCTTCTGTCCCTGCTCTAGCTGTCTATCTCACTCTGCTCCCATCCTTTTCTAGAAAACAAACACGCAAAGTGAGTTACTTTATGGCGTGTCAGCAAGCTCTCTATTCACATCTCGAAAAATTGCTTTACGATGGAGGCATGTCGTTCTTCTCTGCTCCTGCCTTTTGCGGTATTGAAAAGCTCTTCCAGACGAAGCATGGTGTTCTTCTCCATCACCTTTTTATAACACTCCTACGACTCCACGATGATTGAAAATTCTGGAAAATGCAAACCATGGGTGGTCGGTGACCTCCCCTCTTGTTGTTTATGTCGAAATCAAAACTGGTTACGTCCTAGCGATGGGCGGCTGCCTGACCACCCGACCTCTCTGGATAAAACTAAAGCTACATCTACATCAGACCAATGTTGTTCTCTCGCCTCCCTTGTCTATCGCCTTTCAATCGTACTCCTACAACTCTATAAAAGACAAAAAACTTGCAACAACAACACTATTATGGGCGATCGGTGGCCTCTCCTTCTCTAGGTGGAAACCAAAACACTCTAGAAGGAGAGCCATGTGTTGTTCTCAGCATATTATCGCTCTACACAAAACCCAAATCTGCGCTGATACAGATGGATGTGTCCCTCCTCTCTCCCTAGTTCAAACATCTCACCTTTCCACCCCACCTATTGTTTCTAGAAACAGAAAGATAAGTCTTGCATGAGAAGGCGGTTGTGTCCCCCTACTCACATACATCCAAAGCTTACACAAAGCGCTACATAGCGGCTGTCTTGTCTGCCTTCTTGCCTGCTAATAAAACCTAAAGGCTATTGCCATGGAACGATGGGGTCTCCTGCTTTTCTTGTTTATGATTTATAAGGTACGCCTACATCTTCCTACACCCTCGAAAAGTTTTACCAGGGCAAACACATGGGTTGTTGTTCGCTCTGCTCTGATAAATCGAGATTAAAATGGGAATCCGATCTCGTGATGTGTTTTCCTCGGCTTCTTACCTCTCAAACAACGCCAGAACTGCTATTGGAATGTTGTTCTCTGGTCTTCCTGTCTGCGACTTCTAAGTCATACCTACATTTTTTGTAAAAGCTAAAAAAAAAAAAAAACTCTGCCGGTAAACAGGTTATGGTCTGTCGCTCGCCCATTCGTTTCACATCAAATGAAAAAGACGCAATGGCGGTCGTATGTGACTGTCTGGCTTCTCGGCTTTCTGGACAAAAGCCAAATCTGGACTAGATCTAGGCCGTGGTATTCTGGGACATTGCTGGCTATTATTTTCTGCAAAAGAAAGGGACAAGAAGTCTATTTGTGGAGGCGGGCGGTGGGTTTTGTGTATCTACGTTGAACTCCAAACAGGTTGAGAATGGAGTCATGTTGTGCTCTTGTCCCCCTGTTCTTGCACGGCTACTATTCTATGAAGACCTAAAGCTAGACCAATAAGCTACATGGTCTGTTGGCGGCCTTTCTCTATTTGCAAGGACATGTGTTGTGCTCTTGTCTTCTCCGTATTTCTTACTTATAAACTCCCACTTTCCTACATCATGCGAAATTATATCGTCCAAGAACTCATAGTGTGTCGCTGGTTCAAATCTATTTACATCCTATTACACCAAGATATTTCAAAACAATGGGGATCCGTGGGATGGGCTGTGCTCTTGCGTTTCTCCCCTGTCATACTCAGCTTGAACAATCACATGCCATCTCCTAATTCCAAAAACAACAGCATAAAGCAACATGAGCTTTAGGTGATTTTTTCTTTCTACATCACTTACAAAAGGTTCTGTTAACGGATGTATGTGTGTCCTCGCCCTCTTTGTCGTTCGGACTTGTACACACACAGGTTTCTGGAAACGAAAACGAAAATCGAGGTTCGCTAAGAAATGGTCTGGTGCTCGCGCTGCTCTGTTTATCTTCGTTGAAATGGGTTGCAACAGTGGTATGTGTACGCTCGTCGACTTGTCTATTCTTCTCTAGATGCACAGATCATTTTGCTAGAAACTCCAAGTTGGCCAGGATAACTTACATGTGCGGTCGGTGGTATGTAGTTTATTCAAGACGTGATTAAACCAGACTTATTAGTTACCTCATGTTGTCGCATTGTCTGTTTGGCTTATAAGACTACTTTCGTGGAGCTTCTGTTATGTTCTTCTCTCTCTTGTAGAAAAGTAGCACACAACTGCCTTTCTCCGAAAAACGACAAAGTAAACGCGGTATGTGTCGTTTGTGGGTTTTCTATTAACAGGAAATTACATTAACAAAGTCCCAAAGCAGTGATATCTCACATGATATGTTCTCTCGCCTCTTTCCCTCTCGCCTTCATGCTATACACCCGTTTCTCCCCAAAACCTCAATTTGAGCATCTCATGGGTGGAATATGGCTTTCCTATTTACATAGGAACCACACCAAAAAGGTTCGAAACATATCGGATGTCGGCCTCTCGCATGCTTCTCCGTTCCTGTTTATTGTGCACGCACTGTTTCTCCAAAAGCCTAAAACTGATGACCGATATCCTATGGGGTGTCGTCGGCTTTTGTCTACATCGAAATCAAATAGCCTCCTACCATGGTGGGATGTGATCTGCTCCTGCCCTTCTATCTATCCTTCTGAAGTTACACCAAGTTTTATCCTGAAAACTAGAAAGGCTTTCTAGAACCTTTATGGCTGTCTCTCGCTCTTCTATCCTAAGATTGAATTGAGATGGTTCGAAACAGGTGGCATGTGGCTGTCCTGCTTCTTTTCTATCTCCGTTAAGTTGTACACCTACGTTTTCCTAAAAACTAAGACTTTCTAGAAAATGAGTGATTGGTAAATTTCTATCTATATCAAAGTGAAAAACTTTCTACCATTGTAAAACAGATTGTGATCTCGTCTTTACCTCTATCTTTCTTGGCTTACATACCTACATTCTGCCTAATACTTACTAATGAAAGTTATATAAGCATTTGTTTGCCTCTACTGTCGACGTGAAAAGCAAGATTTTGTGCGACAAGATCCATGCTGTTCTCCCGCCTTCCTAGCTTCTGGACGACTACAGACAGAGTTTGCGCGATATTCTACTTCTTCGTCGGGGTAACATAGTTAGTACACAATCACCTTTTTTCCAGAATGTCAAAAAGGCAATTGTTGCTGAACCGATGGTCTGCGCTTGCCCCTCTTCTATATACTTCACTTCAAATCAAGACAGTCCGAAGCATAGAGTATGTGTTGGCTTCTGGCTTTTGTGCGACTCAAAATATGCAGAATTGGTGTATATGCAACATGTGGTGTTCTACGTCTTTTCATTGACTCGTCATAAGTAGGTATGTACCTCGCCTTTTTACTTCCCTAAGAAACAAAAACGACATGCAACAGTTTTAGTAGCTTGTTGTGCCGGGCTACGTTGAGGTAGATGAACGGGCCAGAAGACTGGTATGTTGTCTTCTTATTCTCGCCTTTGTTGCTCCCTACAACAAAAGATACGAGTTCACAACATGGTTCAATTTTCCACCTGGAGAGTACAACACACATACCTTTCTTGCCTGTGCGAGTCAAGGAAGACTTCGAATACTTTTATGGTGCGATGTGCTGGGTATCTTGGACAAGGATTGGAAGCGTCTGTCATGTCTTTCGTACCTCAAAGGATATCCAAAATTACTGTCTCTGTGATGGATAACGTTGCTCTCCCCATCTTTGCTTGGATGTCCTGATCTCCTCCTTTGATCTCGTGAGAAACGAAAAACTTAGAAGTCGATTTGATGGTGCGGTGTGCCTGCTAGCTTCAAGTTGAATCAAAATCTTACTCAAATAGTGTCATGTTGGGATCGGGCCTCTCTAGCTTTTCCAAGAATAGCGACTGGTATAGCTGTAGTATATCGCGTTTAATTGTCTTTCTTGTAAGAAATCAGTGTCTATTTGCCCGCCGCTGGAAAAATTCTTACCACTAACGACATAGGGCCTGTCTTCTCTTTTCTCTGGACAAACCTCAAAAGCGCGTAGGCAGTGGCGAGGTACTGTTGTAGATATAGATTAAAGATATGTCACAAGTCGTCATGTTGTGCTCGCCTTTTAAAATCTTCTACAAGTCTAACCCGGAATTGGAATCATTGAAATCTCCTCTCCACCTTGGCGTTAGAAGCAGTATGGATTGAATTCCATGGCGTGCGTGTTCCCCTCTCGGCTCCGCTTGCTCTAAGAGCAGGCGCTGTGATGTCTTGAGGTTTGTATCCCCTGCTGGAGATCTCAAAATACGATCTCCCCTCTCGATCAACTGTAAAAGCGGGAAGTAAGCTACATCCTTCGTGGCTCCTACAAGTCACAAAACTACACGCTTGAAAGTTTTTAAATGCTCGCAAGGCGTATACTGCTCTATCTTTGTGCACAAGATTCCAATACTAAACTTGGTTGTAGTTGTCCAGCTGTTGCATGATTTCGCTGCACCCTGGTTCCTGGTATTTCGATTGACCGAGAGCTCCCCTTCTTCCCGAAGGTTGCAGAAAGACTCCCAATACGCGAGAACGTGTAATCTCCCTACTCTTGATCTTTAACTACCTAAAAGAGACATTTTATGAACATCTTGCTATAGTTTCGTCCTTGAAAGGGTTCAAGTTGGACTCAAGAGAAGGTATAGTATGTTTCTCCCCTACTAGGCATGACGAGCTACCTCATCTCATTTGCAACGGGTCAAGAGAAGATTAGGATGACTCTGGTGGGCTGTTCTGGGGTCATCTCCATCACAGATGCTAGATGAGCACATATATGTTGGTCTCGTCCTGAGTCTCCTAAAAGTAACAGAGGTGGCTCTCATGATGTTCCCTTTTTCTGCTACTGGTTATTGAATATTTTCAGCTCTTCTTTCCCCTTTCAGTGCTGAAAAGAATGTGTGGAACGGCGAATGTGGTCTTCGAATCTCTACAAAAAGCTCTACGATCTCGAAATGTCGTTCACGCCTTGCTGGCTCTTCAGGAGGATATGAAATCCCGACATGCAAAAACAAGTAGTAATTCACTCTTCTATGCAAGTATTGAGATGGCCGATACTCCTCTGACTAAAAGTTTGTGGATGGAGGTCCTCAATCTACTATGCAACTACAGTGACAGCTACAACATGCTCATGTAGTTTCCTCAGCTGCAATTCACAATTTGGCAGGACACAGACTTCGCCATCTGTTTTATTCAGCCTTCCACTATCCCTTCCATGAGTTAACATTGAAATCAAATCCGATGGTAACCCATGGCCGATAATCTTACCCCTCTCGTCACTCATAGAACTCCCTACATTCGCTTTTGTGTATGCGTTACAGACTCAATCTCAGCGTCTTCCTTATCTTTTCCGTCGGTTTTCCTCGAACATGATTAGTTTCACGACTCAGTCTCGTGAATGGCATGCATACTGTCCTTAACTGCAAGTATATCACATTGCTATCGTGATCGAGCCCACGTCCATAAACGTCGGTTGTTTCTATATTGACCAACAATGTGTAAATGATGAAAAGTTGTGTGAAGGTAAACTCGAATTTTGCAAACACTTTCAAATTGAGAAACCCAAATGATAGCCAGTCAAGATACTGACCTCCATCATCATCAGAACCATAACCACCACAATTGATCAAGAGGGGGCGAAACGATGATAGCAAGATATATTACTGCATTAGGAGCGTTTGAGATAAGTCCCTGTGCCTATTCATCACCACTGCTTTTTTAGCATTTGTTCCACCGTCTACCTCCTCTAGTCGCAGACCAGCAGGAGGGTGCGCACCGCGCAGAGGTAGTCTCATACCATAGACTTTTCACACTATTCCCATTACCGTCGCAAGATGAGTACTGAAGCGTGTTCGTCCACATGAATCCACCATGATTACCGGTTCAAATTCTTCCCAGTCGTGAATACCAGAGTCTAGTCGTGAGGTATATCAAGGAAGAGAGACACTCAGAACTCGAGCTCCTCCTCTTGATCATCATCAGTAACCGCAACCTCCTCCTCCTGATCGTCATTCGTGAGCAAGGGAGCAACTCCTTGACCGTTCTTTAGCGCCGTTCGCTTGCGAGCAGCGGCACCCTGGGCGGTTGAGGCAGTGCTCTGGAGGCTCGTGGCAGCATTCTGAGGAACAGCAGGAACGGCGGCAGCGGAAGTAGCAGGAGCGGCAGCGGCAGCAGGGGCGACGGAAGCAGGAGCGGCAGCGGCGGGAGCGGCAGACGGAACAGTGGCTGCAGGAGCAGCAGCTAGAATAGGTCAGTAGTTGTCCAAAATGATTAAATTCAGAACAAGCATGTTATGAATGTGAGAAGGAGAGTGTTTGCACATACCAGCGGCACCAGCCATCTGAACTGGGACACAACCACCAAAAGGACCAGCACGAGCAGGGTTCTCGCAGCGTACCATGCAGACGTTGGTCTGACCAGCGACTGTTCCAGTGCAGTTCTGGGTGGCAGCAATTTGAACGTTGAGAGGCAGATCCATCATTTGGTTGTCGTTATTGCGGCCTCTTGCGTTACCCGCGAGATTCTGGGTGACGGTCATAGGCGTCCATGCGGTCCCGGTACCCGTGGCGTCGATCATGCACTTATAAGGGCCGGCACCATCTCCGTTGACTTGGTGAACAGTCATCATGAGTGCTCCGCCGGCGGAGACCTGGGGAAGCGTAGGGCCGTTGAGTTGCATGACCTGAGCTGTACCGGAGGTAATGTCGTTGTCGCCTCCACCAAGAGTCTCGCCGCAGATAGCTGCAGCATCACCCTTGAACCGGGTTGCATCTTGCTGGAAGGGCTGGCGCCTCGTGCCGTCACGAGGGGTGTTGGGATCGACACCAATGGCAGAACCCGCACCACCTGCATCACCAACTGCCTTGATAATAGCGCTGTGGCCAGCCACAAGCGAAGAGGAAGCCAAAAGGCTGAAAGCAACAACGGAGGATTTGGTGAAGTACATTCTGAACCGGTCAGATAGATGATTAGAGAGTAGAATAGAATAGAGAAGGTATTAGATAAAAGAGAAGGGAGTGAAGATTACTGTAGATGCTGGGCTGGGAACTTTGATGCTGAATGGTTCTCTTTCAGTCGCGATCATGGCCTCATTTATACATCCTCGCGACTACTTGGCTTCCCTAGGTGACTCGCGCGATGGCAGACCCCGCGATTGTGATGCGGCGATTTCTTGGCCAAGACGTGGGAGTGCTCAGAATGAGGGTTCGAAAACAACACTGGAGCATGAGAAAGGCATCGGCACCCCGTGTCTTGGCCTTGCAGTGGCCTTGAAACGTGATTGAGGTATCATAGGATTTCAGTATACGCAGGTTTGGCCGTTTCGTAGGGTTTTGTAAATTGGTGTGAACATTTCGTGTCTGCACACACCTTTGCTGGATGTGGGAACACATAACAGGCGGTAGCCATCAGATTCGAGACAGTTGGATATCTACAGATGCCTGATAGGGTGACTACCATCTCCATTGCATTTGGCCGGACCTTGATTCGAGACTAAGTTTCATCAAAGAAGCTTGGCGGGCACTTGAATGTGACCTGGGACAAACAGAACTTCTCGATGATAAGGATGAGGCTGGAGAGACAAAACATAATCTACCATATATGGTCGTCGTATGTCCTAGGCGAGGACTACGTTGTAGGTAGGATCGATCGTACTTGTTTCTACGAGTGCTCCCATACCTCGATGTCGTCGATGCCATAGTGCTGAGTGACATTATCTCGTTGCAGACTTTTCGATTGAGATGCCATGAAACGCATCGTTCAATTTTCGCAACAGCGTGCAACATTGGATGTGCAGCAAGGGACCTTACGTTGCTACGGGATGCGCATCTAGGGACGGTTGATCAGGGACGTTATTTCGACAAATCGGGGCACGTTTCGGTACAGATGTAGTCTGAAAACTCACAATCTGGGATTAAAGTTTCACTGGTACTACACAGTTGGTTTCATGAGAGCTCGTGCACTCAACGCGGAGAAGACCTAGTCTGCGGCGAGGTCATCTTCCGGATCATAGTCTAGCAAATAAGGTATGAAGATGTGCGACAAATAGACATGGCGTTTGAATAGGATTTGAGGCGTTGAGGTGTGGTGGTGGTTGGAACCACGTTTATTTAGAGCCTTGGCAATGATCTTCTTCCCACAACGTACGTGCTACCACTCCCACAATACCCCTTCCAAGACTCCAGCCACGGCATTTTGGTATGCGGAGAGTGCCTCTATGAATGACTCAACGATCCGAATTCACTCATCCCGTCGGGAGTCAGACTACGCATACACACCCTGTGTGTCCTTCGTCCTTCGATGAACGCCGATCGCCAACAGGCTCATCATCGACATATGGTGAGCAAGCAAAGAACTTGCTATGGGGTTGGGAACTTCTACCGCCGTGTAGGCTGCTTTGACAGACGCGTCGCATGAGAAAATACGTTATGCATGCTTTTTCGTCGCCATCAAATCCATCAAGAGCATGGAATTTACGACGCGCTGAACAGCGCATCTCAACATATACCTAACGGCGACAACATCAAGATTCATCTCAGTCGTTTGAAGGTTCCTTGTTCGATGTCCTACTCGCTGGCGTACTTCTATCGTACTGTGCCGGCTGTGTTGCAAGCATACTTGCCATTCCAGCACGCTAGTAGGCCCATTTGGATCGCCTTCTCGAAGCTGATCTCATCTTCCTCTGTCGAAGAAATGCTCGAACACTGGCAACTTATTAGCTTTGCTATGTTCAAAGATAACCTCGGCGCATGACGTCACTCCGAGCTTCGGCATCTCAGTATCTTCTTCGGGTCTTACGATAAGGTGGTGATGACCACTACACGTCACAGCTAGATACACATAATAACGATTTATGTATGCCGAGTAAGATCAATGTAAGCCGCGGAGATAGTGACAAGTCTAAGTGCGCTGGAGAAGTGCATAAGTAACACTTGTTCGCGAGTTTCAAATTTCTGAGATCGCGTATCCTTCCTGCGTTCTGACCTTCCAACATGGTTTCATTCCTCCGGCTGACCTTGGCGGCGATCTACTGCCAGCATTTGATCGCTCAGACCATGCCATTTGATGCACGAGAAGCGACAATCGAATCTGTTCACCATGCTCTTTACTCTGGACTTTCCACTTGCCGCGAAGTAGTATCGTCGTTCATCGCAAGGATCGAAGCTCATAACAACCTGACAAACGCGATAATAACCCTAAATCCAAATGCTTTGTCTATTGCCGACAGTTTGGATGAGCAGCTATCAGTGGGTAATGCTACCGGACCTCTTTTCTGCATCCCTATTCTTTTGAAAGACAACTATGATACCGCGGATATGCCTACAACAGGTGGCAGCCTTGCACTTGCAGACTCCCGTCCAACAGAAGACGCGCCGAGTGTAGTCGCCTTTAAGAATGCTGGAGCTGTTATCTTGGGTAAAGCGACTCTACATGAGCTCGCTTTGGAAGGCATCAGCGTATCCTCGTTGGGCGGACAGGTCATCAATGCCTATGATTCGACGCGAACACCTGGAGGTAGCTCTGGTGGAACGGGAGCAGCGGTTGCAGCTTCTTTTTGCGTCTTCGGCACAGGAACAGATACCGTCAATTCACTGCGCAGTCCTGCGTCAGCAAACTCGCTATGCAGCATCAGACCTACGCGAGGCTTGATTACTAGGACTGGGATTATTCCAATCTCCTTCACTCACGATACCATTGGGCCGATTGGGAGGTCAATCAAAGACATTGCGGTCGCTCTCTCGGTCATGGCTTCCACTGGATACGATTCAGCGGATAACGCAACAGCACTTGTACCATCGGCAAATCGTGCTGTCAATTATGCGACTTCCCTAACTACTGGGACTCTCAAAGGTCTGCGCCTGGGTGTCTTGAACGGCTTTTTCAATCGCACAAACTCGTCCGAGGTTACTCCAGTAAACAACGCGATGGATGCCTTAATGTCTCGTCTGGACGCCGAAGGTGTGACTTTAATTTCTATCAACGAGACAATCTACAACGCGACCGCCATACAAGCCCAGCTCGATGTGCAGCGCTTCGAGTACCGTGAGCTCATGGATGCATATCTCCAGCGCCCTTCCCTTTCTGGCGACCATCCCAATACGCTCACTGGGCTGTACTCACGTCGAGCAGTCAACGGTTCCGGTGGCGAGTTCCTTGTCATTCCATCACAGTATGAATATGTCAACACTGCGCTTGTCTCATCGACCAGCAACGCCACATACCTGCAGCGCCGTCAAGGGATCCAGAACCTTACTCTTGCCCTCCAAAACACTCTCGCTGCCAACGATCTTGATGCGATCATCTACCCTGAACAAAAGAACCTTGTCGTAAAGATTGGTTCGGCATCGCAATCCGGTCGAAACGGCATCCTGGCCGCGCTAACCGGCGTACCCGTTGTTACTGTCCCAGCCGGTTTTTCGGAACCAAGCAACGATGCGCCGATCGGAGTGCCGATCGGTATGGAGATCTTAGGGCAGCCATGGGATGAGCAAAAGTTGTTAGGGATCGGGTATCAGATCGAGCAGTTGCTGAAGATCAGAAGAGCCCCAGTTTGGGCAAGAGAGAGTGTTGAAGTCCCGGAGTATACGAGTGTACCGATTGTGGAACCTGATCGGGGACATATTCCTGCTGCATATCCATTGGGGACGTTGTAGTATGCTGAAACCATCGAGTTAGGGTAGATACTGTTACTATGGAGGTCAGTTGTCTTGTAATCATTCCTCAGATCTGAATTGCTGTGCGCCTTGAGAATCAAAGTAAGCTCTGTAGCTGTTAGCGTTTCCCCCATTCCAATGTTGGGCGTGCGGGGAATTTCGCTAGCTGGGGGGATCTGATCCACCCAGATGCTAATTCGAAGGATTTGCAGGGAATTGTTGTGTTTGAGATTGAGTAAAGTCAGCAGGCATGCCATGATTAGATTCTTTTGTCCGTGAAAAGCAGAACAACAAAGTGATTTTGTATGTCAAAGACAAGCAAACATCAGCGCATGGTGTTGATGTGGTCAATCCTATTGGAAAACGAATCTAAGAACATGTTTCGTTATGGTAAGTGTTTTTGATCCCGTGAGTTGAAAACAAACTCTCTGTTCATAAGCTCATAAGCACAAAGGCCACGTCACTTCCAGCGACGGGCAACACTATCTTTTGACGCATAGTTAACGGCAAGAAGTAGCAAAAGCGAGATGGAGGCAAGTGACGCGGCTGGGCAAAGGGGAAAGACAACGTCCGAGCGTCCGAGCACAGCCTCAGGGGTGGCGAACTTCAGTAATCATACAACCCTGCTGACGAGGACGTTTTGATGGGCTCTGGTCGTATTTCAAAGAGGTGCTAAGAGCATGAACCGGATCAGTTCTGGATGATGAGATAGTCGCATACAGATGAAACTGGACAAGACAAGTTCCGCCCAGATTTACCAAGGATGCCAAGCAAGTATTGCCCAATTGAACCTTGCTCGATATTTAAAGCTGGGGCAGATCATTACGCTAAATCTCCATGACGTTGGCTTGCGCTTCCATCTATGTTTTCGTGATTCCTTCTCCTCCAACATATCTCACCCCCAATGCCTCCATACCAATGGCTGTGCCTCGATATGGAGCCATCGTCAACATCGTCACAATCATCGTCTTCTTTCCCTATCTCTGCATCTCCATTTGGCTTATCATCCGCCAAGGTCTCGGACGCAGTTGGCCATGGGTCTGGCTGATGCTGCTCGCGCTTTGCCGGCTCGTACAGGTTTCCCTCGATCTTGCTTCAACTTCGCTGTATGATCCTAGGATCGTAGCAAATACATCATTCCAGAGCGGTGTCGCAATCCTGACTTCGATGGGTCTTACGCCGTTGTTTATGGCGACCTCCAGTCTGCTTAACTCGACAACAAAACCCAAGGGACGACGTATGCAATGGCTTCTGCTTATGGTACACGTTCCGCTACTCATCTCGTTCGCCCTCATTGTTGCCGGCGGCATCGATGGTGATTCTCGCGATGGACCCAGTTTTACAGCAACTGGCTCAACGAAAGCCGGTATCTGTCTGTACCTAGCGTGTTTCGTCATTTTGATCTGGGCAACGACAGTCATTTCAGCGCGTCTGTACCTAGCAGACTCCAGTGAGGTCAAAATTCTCACTACCGTTGTTCTCAGCTTGCCGTTCTTTCTTGCCAACGTCATTTACATGATGTGTTTCGCCTTCGAGAAGCAGTCAGGATCGCAGCGTTTCAACGTTATTAGCGGCAACGTTACAATACAGCTGTGCATGTGCGTACCCATCTGCAACACTCCTCAAATATCCTGCGATACAGTGAGAACGCTATTGATACGTTGTACTAACGTTCCGTTCCAGGCAAGTAGTCATGGAATACGTCATCGTTGGTCTGTACCTTGGCCTTGGTCTCGAACTTCCTCGGAAAGCCGCCAAACTGAAAGAGCAAGTCGAAGAGATGAGAGAACAGGCAAAAGAAATGGACGCTGCGGAGTTGGAGCAAACAATCTTGTGGAAGTTGCACGAGTGGATGTCTCGGCTTGTTGCGGCAACGATCATGCCTGCGCTACAGTTCTCGCATTGGTTTCTAGGGAGGATATTACGGTCATGAGATGCAAAATTTCTCAGATTCAGACCCTATTGTGTTGCGGAGCAAACTTCTTACGATAACGTTCCTGAGTCAACGGCTTATGACCGGGATGGCCAAGCCATGTTAATTACTAGGGTCAAATCTCGCGTCAAGAAAGCTTAACTCAAAATCATATTGAACGCATACATCAGTTCTTGAGCCTACTCGACAATGCGCAACCCGACCATTTCGAAAATAGGGAGCCCCAAAGGCACATGTGAGTCGAAATATCCCCAGCTAGTTTCGAACTTGCTGACTCAAATTTGGCAGTATTTGCGCCACGCATCCCCTCGTGTTTAACGGGCGTTTGCTTGAACTCATCCGTACTCATTTGTTGAACTGCCAATTCTTTTGCTGGCTGCACGCACTGCTTGACTGCATCGATTCGCTCTTGATCTTACCCGTCGTGTCAGTCAATGGCAGCCTGACAGGAGCGTCGCTTGCAACCATAAAACACTATGACAAATGGTTATATTCATGTAGGAGCCTGTTGGCCCGGTCTTGTTGGCTGGTCTTGCAGGTCACTGTTTTGTAATGAAGCCCTCCTTCGGGTGTCCAAGGTTGCAAGTGAATTGCGAACCGGATTCGAATATCGAGAGTGTCAAAATTCTCGATTCAACATGGGCCCTCATGTCATCGGCAATAAGGTAGCTGAGTGTTCAAGCGGGTGTCCAAGTAGAAGCGCATTATGTTGTGGTGTGAGACTTGTGCCATTTCGTTCGATGCCTGCTTTCAAGTCTGGTTCTACGTTGAGGTGCAATGGAGCGATAGCGTCTGAGAAGTAGGAAGTTATTGCTTAAAATTCCTTCGAAGTTTGCAGAGATTCATAATATTGCCGACGACGATGTTTGGTGACGACGTAGGATGGGAGGTCGAACTCGTCAATTTCAGTTCAATCGGGGTTACCATAGCGACGCTAAGGCTCAACGGACTACATATGTTTAGTGCATTGATATTCTTCCACTCGTTAATGCATGCTATGAAACGTCCAAAGCCACTCATCGATTCGTCAAGGGTTGCGTCGTGTAGAACATGGAAATGAACCTCAACACAGAATTGTGTGTCTCCATGGCTGATCTCTGTAGTTTTACATAGATGACTTGCTACGTTTGATAGCATAATTCGCGACATGGAAAAAGTGTCAAAAGATAGAACAGGGACCCGAGAAACGAAATGCGGTCGTATAGGAAGACAAGAAGGTTCGCGTTTTCTGTTTTCGAATTAGATTTCTTCTTATATGAGCAAAACTCACATCCTCTTCCTTGATGGCTGGGAATTTTATCACAAGCAATCATAGTTCTCTTATTATAGCCAACCTCGTCCCAGTTTCTTCAGGAACAGCATGAGCGGTGCGCTCTTTCCTTACATCCTTCCGTCTGCTTCGCCAAGCCCGCTAGTTATTTATACTTGCTCACAACAAGAAAAACAAACTCAACTTCATTTCATCAAACGGCGAATCACCAAAATTCGCGCGACAACACCAATGCGATGGCCGGCTTAGAAGATATCCCGTTCGAGCTGTTACTCCAAATCGCCGGTTATCTCAAAGGCGACAATGACGCGCTCCGGCATCTCGCTTTGACGTCAAGATGGTTTCTCTCCGCTGCACAAGAGGCACTCTACCAGGAAATCATAGTTGAAAAAACCTATGACCGTGACCATCCAAGGACGAAAACGCTTGTTCAGACTAGCTATCTATTTCGCACACTCTTTGCGCGGCCTGACTTTTGCAGAAAAGTGCGAGCGCTACGCCTACACGTACTTGAATGGGAGACGAGTCACTCCGCCGACTGTGTGGAGACCCAGCATCATGAAACTGAGCCGGGGCTAGAGTGGAAATGTTCCTGCGACTTTGCAAAGATACAGGACTTGTGCGTACAAGCTGTCCAAGGAACGGAAATGCGGCTGTGGCTTACCAAAATGACGCCGTATCCAGCCATTCCGCGCCGAAAACGGTACCAGCAATATCGTGGATGGCTGAAAGATATACACTACGAATATCAGCCCGCTCTTGTCGCCGTGCTACTTCATATCCTCCCCTCTCTGGAATCGCTGTCCTTAAAAACACACAACGTCTCGGGCAAGGCCTTAACAACGTTGCTTGGTGTTGGGAACATGCAGGGAAACTTTTCATCTAGGTTGGTACCTGGTTTGTCTGCTCTCCAATCGTTGACCACAACGTTTTTACCGCCTTGGACAGTGATGACGCTACCCACCCTGCATACACTTCACATCAAGACCGGAGACATCGACACAATAGGAGGAACTGACTACCACCCGGTTGATGTATCACCAGGCGAACCTATGGATCACAGCCACGTGTGTACCAACATCACCACTCTGATCCTTGATCTCAACGTCACGGTACTTACCAGAAATTTGAACCTCTACGAAGGCGAGTTGTATGGGTTACTCCACAATCTACTCTCGCACCTCGATGCACTCAGACATCTTGAGATTCGTCTTTTCCACAATGACGATATGTCTCATCACACGGACATAGATGAAGGTGAAGTGCTCTCATATGGCGATCTTATGCCTCTCCTTCAGGTCCCGACCCTGGAAACACTCACTATCGACACGTCCGACGTTGATTGGGAGAAGTATGCCGACAATGGTACCGGCCAGGCGTATGAGTTGTGGCAGGCTGATGGTATTGAACCCCTCGACCTGCCTAGCCACGGCTGGCGCTATCTCGTTCCAGATCTCATGCACCTACGCCGCCTCGTCCTACCTCAAGAAGCACTCTTTTTCCATTATCGTACTGACTCCCGTTATGATTTCCAACTTGACCAGGAGAATTTCCTTCCTTGTTTGTTACCACCGTCGATAGAAATTGTCGAAGTCATTGACTCGACTCGCATGCTCAATCATTGGGCAAAATATGTACTCATGCATCGCCATCAGTTTCCGTCTCTCAAACAGGTCGTGTTATGGTGCGACAGGCTCCCAACTCCATTGATACAGGACCAGCGATTTCGACAAGAGACTCCGAATGGGGAAGAGAGCGAGGAGTCTGATGATAACAGAGAATACAAACTTGAGGATGATGTGGATGATGAAGTCTGGGGTGCGCTACAGGGTATCGGAGTGGAATTGGTGATCAATACGACGCGAGGCAGGAACTGGCGAGTTGCAGGTTGAGACTGCTGTCAGGACATCAAAGGGAACACAAGGAGACTTCACAAGTAAATGCCATTTTACGTCCAAGGCGTTTGATCGTTGACTCGTTTCGACAGACTGAAGATAGCAGGGCTGGTGTAGGGGCGAAATTGAAAGTTGATGCATTAGCGGCATTTCATGCTCCAAGTCGAACATTCCAAACGTCCTCAGTCCAAATCCAAATCCAAGACCATGCTTTTGAATATGGCGGAATACGCAAAGACCCTGCGTATAAGTTTACTGGGAGTACCACAGACTGGACAACTAATGAACACCATAACTATTACATAGTACTTGCGACGAACCATGGTTTACCTTATGAACTAGTTCAAAACGACGATCAGTACGTGGGCCGAGTGGGGATATAAACCACGTTGTTACCAGTTCCTCCGCATCTGTATTACCCCATTACTACGTACTCCGCACCATGGATTGGCTCAAAGATGTTAAGACTTATCAAGGTTTTCATCTACAGGAGATATGAGGGGTAAGACGTTGATCTAGGGTGACTATCAAATCCGGGTATTTAAAGGTGCTGTTCTCTGCGTCTCGATCTGTGAATAATCATGATCCTTCACTCCTTTTCACGAAACCGCCGCCGTATCCGACAGAAAATTGCATCACACCAACAACATCTACAACCTCGAAGATGCTTCAGCACAAATCTACATGCAGACTGGTCGATCTGCCTGAAGAGTTACTTTGTATCATTGTCAGCCACCTGGAAAAACGCGACTTCCTGCATCTAAGATCGGTGTACAACCGCCGCATACGAGACGGCACAAGACACGCTTTTGTAAGACAACAGCCCTTTCATGGGGGGACATGTTGAATAACAAGATACTTGTAGGAAAAGTGGCTCTTCACAGAAAAGATATGCACCACTACCGACGCAGGCATAGCGCATCTGAGCCACATCGCATGCTCCCCCTTCGCCTACCGTGTTCAGAAGCTGGACTTCCAGTTCAGATTCGTGAGGCGCATACCAAGAGTACGGTACGGTCAGGAGGAACCAATGTACTTCAGGCGGCTGGACGCAGACTTGGACCTGGGCAGAATTAACGACATGCTCGTCGGGATACTCAAGCGCCTCCCGAATCTCAAGCATGTTGGTATTCGCGCTCCACGTGAGATCACCGGCTTGGAAGGTATGGATCCTGTGTTCTCCTGGCAAGATCTGTACGGCGCATTTCCTCGATCTTGTGGACTAAACCGCCCAAGCTACATTTTCCGATGGAACGAGGTCAATCATCAAGCTCCTTGCATGAAATTCCGCGGCATCCTCAAGGCTATAGATACTGTGCAGCCGAAGCTAGATTGTTTCGAGATCACCGGCTTCTCAAATACCGTGTGGCAATCGTTCTTTGCGCCCCCGGTCCAGGTCGCGAAGGGCATGAGCCTCATGGCCACGCTCCGCAACGTGACCACGCTAGTCCTAGAGTTCAGTCTTCACAATTTCGAAGCGGACACAGCTGTGCCAGCCCGGGCACTTCGACATGTCATTTCCACCATCAGAGGCAACGCAAACCTGCAGAACCTGACGTTATCCCTGGCTCCTCATACCGACCCAGTCTTTCTCGATCCGGGATGGGCGGCAGAGATCTGGCGCCCAGTATTAAAGTTCCTCGCGACCTCGTCGCCTTTCCGTCTTCGAAGTCTTGAACTCCGCGGTATCACGGCAGCAACAGCCCACACTCTCGACGACGTGATCCGCACACACAGCGCTACGCTACGGCGCCTCGTTCTCGATACTGCAAGCTTCCGTGCCCCAAACTCCTTACATGCATTCTTCTCAA
The DNA here is from genome assembly GCF_010015815.1 of Dothidotthia symphoricarpi CBS 119687. Taxonomy (NCBI): domain Eukaryota; kingdom Fungi; phylum Ascomycota; class Dothideomycetes; order Pleosporales; family Dothidotthiaceae; genus Dothidotthia; species Dothidotthia symphoricarpi. The sequence goes on from NW_022985023.1 coordinate 160,873, forward strand.
GCCTCGCACATAGCAATGTTGAGTTTCTCTCGTTACGCGAGATCGCGTTGAATGGCTATCTGATGCTAGAAATGCGCATCGTATCGATGCGTCCGCTCCAGTACGATGATGGTTTGGATTGGGAGCAGGGCGGTGATATGGACCTATGCAAGGACGAGTCATACAGAGACTGGATAGAGATCACTTTGGATAATTCTGGTGATCTTGGTACTATGACATGGGACTATGAGGGCAAGAGGTACATCGAAGGCGCGATGATGGAGGCGATGACACAGGTGGTCAGGATGGTAGAGGATGGTACCATCGAGGAGGTTTGACGGAGTTAACTAAGACTTGGCGATCGCGACGAGGGAGACTGGAGATGTTGGTAATCTTCTACGTAGCCATTTGGGTGATCGAGGGGAGATAGACGGGTGATACAGACTTTCTGATCCCCTTAGAACATACGTCATATGCGATCCGAAGCTCATGTCCACTAGCGTGCACAGTCCACCGCGCGGACGCGGGCGCGTCGCGTTCCCGTCTTTGCAACACCATCCTTTGGCATCGCCTACATTTCGCTGGCTATCATGAAACACTCTACCTACGTATCTTTTGCACATGGCATCACGGTTGTCACCCGGCCCGCACCTCGCGTAAACACATCGCTAGTCCAGTAATCTGCGAGAATATCGTTCTCCCTGCCTAGTATTTGCGCTTCGTAAATCCACCGATATGTGGGGTTCGGAGGATGCAACTCAGGCATGCAACGACAGCAGGATAGATCGTGAACTTACAGATGTTGAATCATTTGCATCAGGTAGTCTGCGCATAGGTATCACATCAAGGTTCCCAAAAGTCGCAGCACAACTCTCGACAACGGAGGGGGAAATAAGAAAAAAGAACTCGAATGGTAGCATCGAGTATCACAAGTCACATCGAAATTTCTACTGCATTCTCGCCACTCTGATCTATTTGTGTTCGTTGTTAGTGTAAACGACAACGGTTTGTGTTTAGAGATGCCAACAAAGGATTATCGCATCTCGACCCATTGATGTACGCTCAAGATGCTGGGTCGTTGTCATCAGCACCATCTACCATCACGGCTTCCGTACGTCTTCAAACGCAGACCAAATTACTCACCCTACGTTGATATCGAACAGGATGGGGCCTCCGTATCAAACTGACTATCTCTACTTTCGACATGATGCTGCGCAGTTCATCGCCTTGAATAGGCCCCAGTGGACAAGAGGCAAGTGGTCAAGCACACCTCCACGCCCAACAGACTATTGACGTATGCCGTGCAGAGCAAATCAACCATACCGTTTCTACATTATGGGCAGGAAGCCAGACAGTCAAAGATCACTACCAGAACAGCAAGACTTCCAATCCGGGTCCTGGTCTTCCGGTCCCAACCCCAATCCCGGTGGACCAGTACAGTAAAAATGATGTAGAAATCGCGAAAGCAACTGGGCAGTTAGCTGGGTTTGCGGGTTCAATTATTGGGATCCACGTCGATGAATTGCCATATTCATTCTGGCCACCACTTCCGTATGACGACGCGCCTGAGCTAGCCGCTTTCAATACAGCAACTCTGGAGAATCTTGACGTAGATACAGGGCTTAGCGACGAACAAAAGAAGGCTAGAGATGAACGGAGAGCCTCATGGTTACATACGAAGCCAAACATGTCACGAGATGGAGACGAGACACGGTGGCATGGAGCCAAATTCATCGGCGCTGGTGGCTATGGTTGTGTAGGACTGTGGGTAGAGAGAGACGACCGAAACAATGTCGTGGATGTAAGTGTTAACACGGACAACATCATATACAAGATGCATTGATTAACCTCACATTCTAGCGCATGGCGGTAAAGGAAACCCGCAACCACTCGGCACGCCATTGGCGCGACCCTAAGAACTGGCGAGGACGACTGCCGCAAGAAGTTCAAATCCATCGGCTTGTGGAGGAACGTCGCGCCGTGGACAGCGATAAGTTCCGGCACCTGATCCGTTACCGGGGTCATCGATTGCTGATGAGCAAGAGGAAATACAGGATATACCTAGACTTTTGCTCGGGCAGCGATCTGAAATGTGCGATGGTGGGCCATAGCAATACCTGGGCCTTCAAATTTGGGGAGGGCCTCGGACTCCCATTCTTGCCTGAAGCATTCATATGGTCCGTCGTGAAGGCACTAGCAACTGCTTGCTTAGTCTTGCAAAATGGAACCATCGCACTTGAGCCTGTTCGAGATTGGAAGCCGATCACGCATCTCGATATCCAACTAGCAAATGTTTTGTTACATTGTAAGAAACGGAGGGCGAGCTCAATTGGTGGAGATCTGCCGACAGCAAAGGAAGCAAAGACATCGCAGGAGAAGAGGGAAAGAGAGAGGGATGGACAGGTTCAAGAGGATGCAGTAGGTTCGGAGGTATATATTATGATCACAGATGCTGATGTCTCCCAGGACTTACCAGTAGTACCCATCCTTTCCGATTTTGGCTTGTCCTTTTATAGTCCGACTCAAGGGAATTGCCCTCTTCCGGACAACCCCGAGGACTACCTCTTAGAGCAAGACCATGCGCGTTATCCTCCCGTGAGTGCATTATATTTACCTACCTCATAGGTTCCCCAGATTGATGATCATGCAGGAACACCAACACCAAGTTACACCATTTGTGCCATTGAGTGAGAAAACAGACGTGTGGGGCATAGGACACGTCATATGGAAATTGATCGTTCATTCGTCTGACAGTATGGGACCATTTCGAGAGGACATGGAGCCGGGGTTGGACGAAGACGAAGGAGAGGACCGGGATCCAGTGGAACTTGAACAACAGGAAACAAATCAACAACAACAACATCAGCATGATTTAGAGACATCCGAAGAACGAAAACCACAATGTCCACACTGCGCTGCACAAAGTGAACGGCAGATGCGGAATGCACGAAACGGGCGAGTAGAACCGATTCCACTTACGGCGCTATCTTACAAGGGTTGTGTATTGAATCAGCAGCCGAACACAGCTGACACGGTACTGAATGGGAGCTGGTTTCCTGCCTCCAACAATTACACGGATGTACTGAAGGACATGGTGCGGCGATGCCTGAGCTGGAAAGTAGACGACAGGCCTACTCTTCGGGATCTCCTCACGAAGGCCAATGTGGCTCTGGATGAGGTTCCCTATCAAGGTCAAGACCTCGGCCTGCATGTACCGAACGATACTGAGCTTCTACCTGAGCAACTATCCGCCACGTAAAGAGGAACGAAGTCGATAGACGACGGTGGCCCGAGATGACTCACTCGCCAGTAATTCTAGTTGGCACCGACTGCGTCATCCGAAGATCTAAGGTTCAAGCTTTGTATCTGTGGTGGAAGAGTGGTTACAATACAATACCCCTACAACTTCTCGTTAATTGTGATCTTTGCACGATACTAAGGGATTGTCGTTTCCGTTCATTTTTGAGTATGTCCGCTCCGGGTTCAGATCGTAAAACGTTTGCCCGTAGTCTATCACTACGACTCTAGGCCACTATGCTCAACATCAGCCACGATCGACATGTGCTCATCGAGTAACGTTTGCTCACCAAAGAACTCTCAGGGTCTTCTTCCTTCTCCAACAAGACGTTACATATATTCAAATCGTTATGCACCAGCGTCCTCCAACCCTCAACTTTCTCGTCCAGCGCACCTTGTTCCAACACTAGACACGCATCCACGAGCCTACCAAACAGATGTCACACAAAAGGCTCAGGTACTGGTTTGAGGGGATCCCTCGAGGCGTTGTATCTCTTCGGCTCAGTCGCAAAGCGATCCAACAACGCGTTCAAAAGTTCGTCCCCCGAGCATAAATTCAAATACAGTCTATACCGTCTTTTCCGCATCATCAAGCGATACGCTCGGTGTCGAATGAGATTTCGATGCGAGTTTTCCAACCGCATGCTATTGACGAATTGATACATTCGTACCTCGCGCGGCAGTTTTCTGCGCCAATCATCGGGGTCTTTCCACGCTATTGCACTTGGTGTACATCCTTTGACCGCCATGAGGTCTTGGATTGTGTTCCTCTCGTCAACCTTTATCACAATTCAGCACAGCCGAAGATCTACTAGCCTAAAAGTTTGACGCCTCGCCATGTGGCTTCGTTAGCAGTGTCTTCTACATCGAGAAATGGTCGTGCCTTGAGCCAAGCTCTCTCGATCTCTCTTTTCTGCCGCTTCCATGTGCTTTCTCTTCTCTTGGATGCTGCGGCGGTTTTCTTGTTCTTCTCTTTCGGAGGCTTGTTTTGACGAACTTAAGCTGCGAGATCCGGGATTTTGTCGATGTCGCTTGCCGATGATTCCCAAGGCGGGTTGGGCCAGAAGGTGTACGGGTATGCGTCGATGGTCCGCTCAATCTCGATCTGACGCTGGCTGCGCTCAGGTCGGAGGTGCAGGCGTGTGATTCATCTGTCGTCCTCGAGATCTCTGCGTACTCATTGAGAGTCAAACAGGAGGTCTCGAACATCACGGATCTTGTGCTCGCGTCCATAAGTATCACTGCGCTTTACTGGAGATCTATCGTGGGTTTCTACGTCAGCACCGACATGATCACCTTCCGATCCAACGCTCCTCCGCTCTTGTGGCACCATGGTGGAGGGGCCCGATAGTCCCACGGATTCGCTGCGCTCTCTCCCCCTGATATGAACCGCGCTTCTGCAGCCCTCGCCTGTTCTTCTGAGACTGGTTCGTCCGGTACGATATCCTCATCCCACGGCGGAACTGCATGTGCTTCTTGCCCACCATACACGCCGAGCGCTGCATCGAGTAACAACTTTCGTAAATTATATCAAAGATACTCGCATGATGTCCCTTGCTCCTCTGCAGTATATCAGCGCTGGTCTCAAATGTTCAGTCACACACTTACGTACTGACCAAGACGTCATCCCGCGAGTATCGAAGACCTTCTTCAAAGCCATGGCGAAGGGTGTCAAGCCAGACACCTTTCTCGCAGTCTTAGGGGCCTTCTTGGGTGTGCTAATCTTTCCCAGCTACAATACTGACATTTGGAGTTCGGGTGCGTATAATATCACCTTGGCATGCGGGTAATCTTCGTACTGATGTTTTTCCTTTGGTCGATGGGGTGTATGGTTGCGATAGAACAAGGGGGTTCTCAAAGAGTTGTCGCAAACGGAAACTAATCTTCTTTGTTCCAACATCCGCACTTTTTGCAACGCGAGAAGGTAAGTGACCAATCAATAAGACAAGTATGAAGAAGCATCATGTTGCGCAATCGAAGAACATAACATAATATACATGCGACCTGCTGACTTATCTAGTCTGCACGGATAAATCCGATTCACAGGTCTGGTCTTATTACTGCGGTATCTCCAACTCCTATTCCATTGTTACACTAGCGAACAAAGCTTCCGTTTGCATCCCCCTTTGTTCACCATATAGGAACACCGGATAAGATCAGAACTCCCCACCCCTGAGGATCCAACGGACGAAACACTCTCACACTTTCTCTCCACTCCTTCTAGTCTCATGCAAGATTTCCCCCGCAATGCCACGACACAACCCCCCATTCCAGCAAGCTTTTACGTATTTCTCGCAAGACGCCAGGCGATACATACGCCAAAATCGTCCAAGATGGAGCACTAGTACGTGAATTCGCAACGGGATACGAGTAAAGCTTGAAAAGCTAATGTATCAAGCCAATATAAACATCACGATAGACACAATCTGGCACGGGAACCAAGCACTTCGAACATACTATGGAGCTCACGCAGCCAACAACGTGACCCGTAGAAATCTAGCCGGATTACCCACACCAAATCCCATCCCAGACCGGCCGTTCACGAGAGCAAATCTCACAGCTGCGCGCACACACGGGCAGTTACCAGCAGCCGCTCCTCCTGCCGCTACAGCACCCGCGGCCATTGCCCCAGCAGTCGTTGGAGCAGCCGGCATCGCACCAGCACCAGCACCAGCCCAGCAGTCCGGAAACAACTACCCCTTCGACTTCTGGCCCTCGCAATGGGACCCCGACCCCGACACGGAAGGCTGGCCAACACTAGACGAGATAACCAGCGAACGCGAAGCGCGGAAAGCTTTTCTTGCCCTCCCGCTCGCGAGGTGGCAGGAGAGTGCGTCGCCGTGGACATGGCGCGGCGCGCGGTTCCTGGGGTCGGGATCGTTTGGCAGTGCGGGGCTGTGGGTGCGCGTGGACGATTATGGGAATATTCGGGATGTGAGTGGTTTCCCAAGTCCGGTTTTGTGGAGGAAGATTTGCTGACGGCGTGGGTGCAGCGTCTAGTTGTCAAGGACTGCCAGCCTGCCAGGTCGGAATGGCGGAATCCGATATACTGGCGCGACAAGCTCCCGCGCGAGATCAGTTTACATCGCCGGATTGATCGGCGACGCGCGCTCCTCGACCCCGCGCCTGGGTTTGAGAATATCGTCCAGCACCGCGGATACCGGCTGATGATGTCGAAGCGGCGGTACAGATTGTACCTGAAGTACTACGCGGGCGGGGACCTCTACCGCGCCATGGGGCAACACGTGAGTTTCTGGACGGCGGTGCCGGGCATGGAGCGCAACCATGTCCTAGGCATCACGCGGCGCATCCCCGAGCACTTCATCTGGCACGTCTTCGCCTCCCTCGTGCGCGCATGTCGCATCCTGCGCACCGGCACCCTCGACACAACTCCCATCCCGCACTGGAAGCCCATCACACACCTCGACATCAGCCCCAGCAACATCTTCCTGCTCGAGCACGGCCGCGCCACACACCGCCCCACCATCGTGCTCTCAGACCTAGGCATGAGTTTCTCGGAGCTCGAGCACGACGCCGCCGGCCCATCAGACAACCCCATCGAATACACCACAGACACATACGAGACGCGACACCCCCCCGAGCAGCAGCGCGTCCGCGGCAACCCGCCCGTCCCCCTCGACGAGAAAACAGATATCTTCCGCATCGGCAGCACCATTTGGGAGCTGGTGGCGCACTCGTGGTCGGATCTGGGTCCCATGGTCGAGAACGCCGCGCTGAAGGACAGGCTGGGCAATCCGATCCACGCCGTCAATGCGCTGCAGCCGGTTTCTGGCACGGATCGTGGGCTGCTGACGGAGAGCGCGGTGTTTCCGATGCCGTCGCGCGCTTATCCTGCTGCGAATGCGTATTCGCCTGAGCTGAAGAGGTTGGTGAGGCGGTGTTTGGAGTGGCGGGCTGAGGAGCGCGTGGGGCTTGCGGAGTTGGAAGGCGCAATTCAGTTATTTTTGGAAGCGAATCCGGATGTAAGGACCGATGTGCAGATGCCGCTGTTTACGGAGAAGAAGGAGAGGTTTGAGCTAGGGGCCGAGTTCGAGTCTGGGGTGGGGCTGCGGAGGCGCAGGTAGGCTTTGAAGATGGGATGGGCGCATGTGGTTTTGAAGGATGCGTTTGCTGGAATGCATGTTGGATTGCTGTGGCTTTCTTCTTCACGGCTCTTAGACACTGTACCTCTGGTGGATTGTACAGTGATACACACTCTTCAATCTTGAACTCCCCGCCCGTCGTGACTCCCTGTCCATCTCTCCACCCCTATCGACATGAGCTTTGAAAGTAACAATCCCACCATTCTGTTCGGATCCAGCTTACATGCAACACGACACGGGAACTGTGAGGTCACGACCGGCGAACCTTCTAGTGAGGGAGAAGGGGGTATACAGTCATGTCTTGTTGTGAAGCGTTAGGAACATGATCGTGATACTGAAATTTTACTACATACCATCTGAATATTCTTCTTCCTCGCTCATTTCAATATCTATATCTTCATCATCTTCATTGTCATCCTCCTCATCTTCCTCTTCGTCTTCGTCTTCATCCTCCTCCTCATCCTCATCCTCACTCCCATCCCCCATCCTCCGCCCAACCCTCAACCCCCCCATCCCCTTCCCCCTCGCAACCCTAATTTCCCCCCTACCCCGCCACCTCCCCCTCTCCCTCTCCACAATCCTCCCCAACTCCTCCAGCCCCACCCTATCCGCGGGCAAATACCCAAGACACCTCCTAACCGTCCCCTTAAGCACCTCACTATACCCCGCCGACGCCTCAAACGGCGCGCGTCCCGTAAAAACACACCGATCCAGCTCCGCATTCGTATACGGGTATGAATTGACCAGGTGGCGGCCCAGCGTGCCCGCGTGGTCGAAGAACGGCTCGTTGTTCCATCCGCGGGCCGAGGGCAGGTTGAGGATGAGATTCCACATTATCTGACCTGTTTGGGGGAGGTTAGTAGGGGCGTGGGGAA
>NW_022985023.1:169156-176979 GCF_010015815.1 Dothidotthia symphoricarpi CBS 119687
CGTCTGTTTTGGAGTCGAAGCGTGGGCCGCCGCCGCCGGGTTGGTAGGCTGTGTGTGTTGGGAAGAATTCCTGGGGGGGGGAGGGTGTTAGCTGGGAGTTTTCTTTGGGGTGGAGGGGAAGGGGGTACTTACAGGTGGGTATTTCTCGCCTAGGTTCTCGGCGCCGTGGTCGGAGAGGTAGTGCCATGGGTTGTCTTGGTAGTAGTCGCCTGGGCCTTGGAGGTCGAATTGCGCTCTGTCGAAGTCCGCGAGGACGGCTCGGGGCCACTGCGCAGTTAGTCAGTATATTCGCCATCTGTAGCAAAGATGTGTGTGGGATTTCCTACCGCCCTATGATCGTACTCGACGTAAGTTTTCCTCCCATCTTCTCCGTCTCCCTCCTCTCCAGGAGAAGCCATATCCTCGTCAACACGCTCCCCCGTATCCGGCTCGGGCGGCATAACAAACACATTCTGCAGATGCAGATCCGCGTGCAGAATCGGCCTCCAGTCCTTACCCGGCCCGAGATCCACGCCCGCCCCGCTCTCCAGGTAACTACACGCCTCGACCAAGCAGCGGAACACCTCCCACAGAAACGCCTCGGGGATGACCTCCGTCGGCAGCGCAAAAGGGCCCTTCTTCCAATCATCCACCTCGCCATCCCCCCACAGATCCTCCGTCGCGAGCGCCTTCTGCGCCGCCGCCACGGAGTCGAACGGGCTTGCGAATTCGTACGCTGCAGCAGCGAGGCGCTTGGCTTCGTCTGTGCCAAAGATGGTGTCGAACTCCATTTTACGATGTGTGTTACGGCGGCGGCGCCAGGGCGCGGAGTAGAATTCCAGCGCGTCCATTAGGCAGCCGTAGTCGCAGACGGCGTTGTACAGGCGGTAGCGCTGCTGGATCGTGCTAAGGCGGTAGCCGCGGTAGGCGAGGATGTTGAGATGGGCACCTTGGGTCTCGAGACGCTCTAGGATGGCGATGTCCATGGGGAGTCTGTCGCGCCAACGGATGAGGTCGAACCAGACTTCTGGGGGATCTTTGGCCGTGTCTTTTATGGCTACGCGCTGTTAGATGGGTTAGCATAGTGTGGTGTGATGGGTGGAGAGTGGATGCTTACGTCGACGATGTTGTCGTGCTCGTCTAGCTTCACGAAGAGTCCTACGACCCCTTTGGCGCCTCGGCCGAGCATGCGTGCGCCTTGCCAGCGGTCTGCGGGTGTAGAGTCCGGGAAGGAAATCAGATCGCTGGGGTCGTGGGCTACCCAGTCGGCGTGCTCGTCTCTTTCGGTAGGGAACTTGGGGAGTTCGGTCATGTGGGGGATCGCTGGGAGGAAGGTCACGGATGAGTTGAGGGGCTGGACTGGGAGGACTGGAGCTGGTACTGGTGCTGGTGCTGGCAGTACAGCTGGTAGAACCACAGGAGCCACTCCAGCCTGAGCAGCCCACGTACTCCAAAACGCCGCTCGAGCATCCGGTGGCATGTTATCTTCCACCGAACTATGAGGCGCAATATTGACGTCGATAACGGGGTGTGCGCTCGCTCCATTGTCAACCAGAAGTTGGCATGCATCCTCTTCAGCCTGTGTGCGACTATCCCACAGCCACTTCAAATTCTTCCGTATGGTAGCTATAAATCGAGATTAGCGTCCTCCTTTTCGCAAAACGATGTAGATGACTTACCCGCCGTCCAATGCGGATGTATGCGCTTCAGTTCCTGTCGCCATGCTCGCTCGTAGTAGCCTCTTGCCGTTTTGAGAGGCCCAAGTCCAGTTGCGTCTGCCATTTTGAGTTGGAGTTAGTGGTGTGTGATGGGTCGTTGCATGTATGAGCTTTCTGACATGTTCAGGGGGCGATGTCAAAGTATTTGATTGATGTTTGGACTCCCACGATGGTGTGGTACTCAACAAAGCAGGCCACACACAATCGACTTGGTAAAGCTGCGTTGTTGTAGACAAAGACGCGTAAAAGCGGTTAGCACAAAGTTAGTCGTATGTCGCATTGTCTCTTTCAAGCGTCGAGAAATGTGACTCAGAATCTGTCAAAGGTAAGTTGAGTGCAACATTATTTTTCAATGTGCTTAACAAGTGAGAGGCTGTATGGGTTTCGTGCTGGCAGTGTGTAAGAGTTGATCTCATGTGGTATCTTCTATTTCTGGAAAGGAGATATCATCCAGTCAGGGAGGAGATTCGCGAGTTTTACTGAGAAGGTTCGACGGTGGCGGTTAATTGTACCGATGATGATGAATTTTTCCTGAACGTCGTTTCCCATGAGTGCTTGGCACGAGTTTTGAATCGTATCCTGTTTTTTCTTCCACAACGAGGGCACACGTCTCGTCACGTATTTGCACACACGAGATTTACACCCACGGCTTCCCCCCCTTATCCTTGGTCTCTCTCCACTTCCTCACCCTCTTCTTGATGTCGTTTTCTGTCTGCTGCATGGGGTTGAGTTTCCTGTCCCTCGCCATCTTGCCATAATCATCGCCATGCTGCGCAACCAGCGCACTGACCCACTCGACCTCGAGCTGACTCTGTTTCCGCGGCGCCTTGCGTGCCCCGTTCCGCGCTGCCTCCTCCAACTCCCTCACGACAGGGTTGACCTGGTCTTCCTGCTGCATAGGCTCTGGCACCATGGCGAATCCATCCCACTCAGCCTCCCCATCGCCCTCGAGCTCGTTCAGTGGGTCGTTCAGCGGGTTGTAGACGGTCTCCTTCTGGCCGATGACGCGCAGGATGGCGCCGGTTTCGGGGTCGCGCTCGACTTCAATCTCCTCCGTCTCGATGTGCTGGGGGGCCTTGGAGACGATGTTCAGGGCATTGGCGGTGCTGGTTGCGGCTGTGTCTGCGCGCGAAGACTTTGCGTCGTTGAGGCCAAGGAGGGCGATTGTCTTCTCGGTGCCGCCCGTGGCGTGGTTGAGGCGCGACGTCAGGCCGAGGCGACGGTAGTTTTGTGTGAGGGTTTCTTTCTGGTTCCTGGGGGTGTTAGTGAGGCGAATGGGCGAGAGCAGGGCAAAACTTGTACCAGTGCTTCGCGATGATGGGGTTCTGCAGAATCTTCTTCTTCGAGGGCCCGTTCTGGCGCTTCTTGGGGATCGACGACTTGTTCTTCTTCTTCTGGAGTTCGCGACCCATTTTGTGTTATTTTGCGGGTGGTGTGGGGGTTATGGCCGTGTGTTGGTGGAGTGATGGTTGCGCAGGTGTGTGGTCGCGACTTTCCCAAAATTTCGGATTGAAAGGCGCTAGTCGAGCTTATCGTTATCGGGAGGGCCAAGTGCGCCGTCAAGACACGCAACCTTCACCCCCCAAGCCGAGGCAAGTCAACCGAAAGCACACGCGTCGTCATGGTGTCGCGCCGTAGTAGAACGCTGTTGTCGCTAGCCATCTTTGTTGGCGTGCTGGCGTGGAATGTCGCCGCAGCCGCCGTCAAGGGCGAGACTGGGGTCCCCGTGGGCACGTTGAGTGTGAGTGAGATTGAGGAGCAGCTGCAGGTATGTCCCTTCCGTCTCTATCGATTCCCCGTCAACAACTAGAAGAGCGTCGTCCCACGTGTGGAAGGCGCAGACACATCAATGGCAAGGCATCGTCGTGTTGACTCCCCCAGCAATGCCCCCTCGTCCAGGCCCTCAACACGCACAAAGTAGCCACCAACCCCACCACGTCGTCCGTCTCCTCCCAGGTCTTCAGCTTCCTCTTCCCTGGCAGCCCCGCAGTCAACGCCCTCCTCGCCACCCTGTACATCTCGGGCCCGCCAAACTTCCTCCTCGCGCTATGTCCCCCCAACATCGACCCCTCGTCGCTGTCCGTCATGGTAGCCTTCGCCGTGGGCGGACTGCTGGGCGACACCCTCTTCCACCTGCTGCCTGAGATCTTCCTGGGCGAGGACGAGCACGACAAGGTCAAGTTTGTCATGGTGGAGCCCAACAAGAACCTTTTGCTTGGCGTCGCCATCATGGTCGGCTTCATCACCTTCGTGGCCATGGACAAAGGCCTGAGGATTGCGACGGGCGGCGCCGGACACGACCACTCGCACGGCCAGGCCCACTCCCACGACACGATCGATGCATCTGCCACCACTACAGGCGCTTCCATCACTGACGATAAAGACTCGCTCCGCGCCCGCAAGCCAGCCAACACCACCACGGCCGTTGCAGAGACGGAAGCAGAGAAGGAGATCAACGCCAGCGTTAAACTCGGCGGCTACCTCAACCTCATCGCCGACTTCACCCACAACATCACTGACGGTCTCGCCCTCAGCTCCTCCTTCTATGCCTCCCCTACCATTGGTGCCACAACCACTGTCGCCGTCTTCTTCCACGAGATCCCACATGAGGTCGGCGACTTTGCTCTGCTCATTCAATCAGGCTTCAGCAAGCGTGCAGCCATGGGCGCGCAGTTTGTTACTGCCGTCGGTGCATTTCTCGGCACTTGCATCGGCATCGCCGTGCAGGAGTTTGGCGGATCGGCCAAGGCTGGAACTGAGGGTCCCGTAGTGGGGCTGGCGGGAACGAGCCTGCAGTGGGGCGATCTGCTGCTGCCATTTACCGCCGGTACCTTCCTGTATGTCGGAACCGTGGCAGTCATTCCTGAATTATTGGAGACTGGGCCAGATAGGGGCAAGGAGGTCAGGAAGACGGCTATGCAATTCGCCGCCATGGCTACGGGTGCGGGTATCATGCTTGCGTAAGTTTGTTTGTATTTTTTGTGTAAATGTGGCTAATTTGTGCAGCATCTCGTGGACCTAGTCGAACCGTTAAGAACATCGCCATGTTCTGCATCATCCTCACCTGCAAAATCCATCGCTGCATTGGCAATTATGCAGAAATTTGTGCGATAAAAGGGGACCCCTGAGAAGCAGATCACTCCAAGGCACAGCCTTATTAGCAACCAAAACACCTTAGCTACCCATAGCTTCCAATACAAACGACTCATCGCAAATCTCGCCAACAGGACTAGATACGAGAACAGTCAGAAAACGGTGGATTCTGGAATAAAATTCTGCGCTGTGTGGTGGATCAGCTATGATGCTAGGCACGATCATAGTGTGCAGCTCACACAACAACAGCTGCTTCTACTACCGCTACCTACGAGCGCAAGTTCAGGCGGCAGATGTAGCATCTCGAAGACAAATTATATCACTACCAAAACAACAACTTCAAAGTGACATGCATCGCGGTTCTAGCGACGCATCAACATAATAACGTCCATAAGCGGTTCATGTCCACGTGCTCGCGCCAAATTCAGCTTCAGACACCGGTTATTGTGGATACGAGCACAGTAAGCAGCGCGCACAGCCTATTGGACTAAAGTTCCGCGTTGCCGTTCTCGCTAAGGTCTGTCAGATACGAGCTTCTTTTAGCGCACTAGCACTGCCGTTTACCGGGACGTTTATACGTTGGCAGTGCCGTTGCACCCATAACCAACACATATCAAAGGTGAGACCCCGCTTGGGGGGATACGTAGTTTAACATCTTTGGTTCATCCTAACTTCTGGCTTTGTTCTTGGTCCAAATTAATTCTGGCACTGCACCGAGATTGAGATAGTCACTACCGTAGAAAGTGGTCCGTCTTGGTTCGGACGGGGCTTAGCTTAGGCCTCCTCAGCTCAGCCGCAGCGTGACCACCATCGTTCATCTTACATCGTGCACTAGGCGGCACATAAGGCGAGTGTGTCCCCGCACTTGCTCTACACTGTAATGCAGGCAAGCTTTGCATCCAACTCGAAGAACGACAAAACCAGGACCAACATGGCCAAGATGCTTCTCCCTACTGTCACCACCACTGTCACATCAACACCCCCACCACGCCGCCGACAGAAGCAGTTCCTAATAACTAGTCTGTTTGCCATCTGTACACTGCTGTTCTTCTACCACCTCGTCCCGCGCTTCACACCGACAATCGATGCTATGGTTGCACACATGCTGCCCTCACACTCGACTTCTGACGCGGCGTTCTGCACAAAAGATGTCGGCGGCGCACATTGCTGCGGGTTGTATCTCGCTGCCGCACCGTGCGTGGATCAATGTCGCAAGGAACATGTTGACCGGGTTACGTTGAGTTTGACGCAGGAGTATGACGAGTGTGCGGATGTGTGTATGGCGGGGTATGAGGAGGGGTGTGGAAAGCGATTCGTGGGATGAATTTGGACTTCTCGAGTTGGGATCCATGGTATTGGGGAATGAGAGGGGAGGCAGAGTCGTAGGACTGGTCGGCGTATGGTTCTGGTCAGGATGGACGCACATTCAACTCAAGGGTCATCAATAGCAGGGTCCAAGACGGCTATGAGAGGAGAACGCTTCTGAATCCCCGCCCCCTACGCTCTTCGACAGGCGGTACAAGGATCGCCTTCCACCGCCAATCTCCATACAAATCGACATCCGTCCTAGGGATATCATGCCAGACTCCTCGCTTCCGTTCAAAACATCGAGAGGTCTTTTACACCTCAGGAGTACACCATACACGTTCCGCAGGCAGATCATCCTCGGACCAACGCGCCTAGCGCGTACAAAGGCACCGATTCTCGCCTCTACTTGTACCCTCCTGCACCTGTTCGCCATCTCACATAGCTTGGAAGACGTACAGTACGCCTCTTACAGCGCTTTGGGACGGAGATTAGTCCCAAGAGCTAAACATACAGCGATGGAGAAAGAGTCACAAACTGCTCGGAAAAGCACGGCCAGCTCGGCAGCACGGCGTACACAGCATTCACACCGTGGAAAGCAGTCGATACACATATCAGAGGGGGGGGGACACAACTCCCCTTTCTACGACGCGGGGAGTGGTGGGTGGGGGGGGGTATGTGTTGTGCACTTCGCTTCCGCTGTGCTAAGGGAAGGCGGTGCTCGCGGTGTATATATACATATCAGTCTAGATACGCAGTAGTCAGCATGGGCAGATGCGATATAACCACACACACACATCACATCACACCGCACTCCTCCTCGCAACCCGTGACAGGGCTGAACGCATCCCAACAGATGTCTAGCACGCATGTAGAAACCCAGGCGCCCGCGTGATATCAATAAACTGTTCTGCTCGCACTACGCGTCCTATTAGCAGTCGCGCATCGACCGCCTGGAGACCTATCTGGCATCTAATATCGGGCGTTGTGGGAGGCTGTGTCTTGCCCAGCACCGTTATGCTGGATATCGATGCTGGTGGCGCGGTTGTTTTTGCGGGCGGAGTTTACGGCCAAGGTTTTTCTCACCATCTCCAAGCTTGAGCTATAATGGGGTAGGGGGGAGTGCGTGCGTGCATGCGTGCTGCGAATAACTTTGTGTGGTTGGGTCTGAGATGGACTGGGTTTCTTTTCCACGTGCTTTTGGTGTTGGTGTTGAAGTAGAAAACGGCAAAAGTCAACTGTTCATCCCAGTTCCTAGGTTATGTCACGCTTCGCTATTTATCTACCATACCTCAGTAACATATATACAAGGCCAATCGTGAAGGAGTGCGTACAAAGCGGGTTAGACAACGCCCTGACGGATCACATCGCCTGTTGTGGAATCTTCGTGGTCATGGGTCTGCGAGTTATATATGTGTGCGTGAGCGTGCTTGGCCCCCGGTAAATTACAGAGGTAAGATGGCTCTAGGGAGAGAGATTCTAGGCTTTGATCCCCAGCTGGGGGCGTTTGAGCCTGCATGGCGAGCGGCAGTCTTGGATACCTCTTCGTAGCTTTTCCTACTCTGCTCGACGCTGTCTTCCCGTGACGCATGGGCTTCGTGATGGTGTCTAGGAGCTGGTGTTAGAAGGGATATGCTGCGAAGGGGTAGCGTGTTGGCTTTTGGGTTTCTGGGGGGGTTGGTTGGTTGGTTGGTTGGTGTTTTATTGGGTTGTTTTGCCCAGAGGGGG